>NW_004949154.1:502328-512026 GCF_000317375.1 Microtus ochrogaster | reverse complement strand
GTTGTATGGCATGTACTTCTTCTTTTGTTTCCCAAGCTGTGAAGGAATAAACACAAGTTAGCAGCTAGACATCCATGTCCCTCCCCACACAGAGCCCTCCCCACACTGAGCCCGCCCCATATGGAGCCCTCCCAACACTAAGCCCCTCCCCACACTGAGACCCCAGCTTTCCCTGTTTAGACGCTAAGGCCTGCTTAGGAACCTTCAGCTAGCTGCTGCCATTGAGAGGCTCTGGCAGGCCCAGCGCCTAAAGCAAGTGGCCCTGGATAGTGACCTATGAATGTGCCATGACAAAGAACACACAGGAGTGTACAGGATGCTAGTCTACAGGGTTCCTGGTGGCTATCTAAAGTCTCTGCCGCATGGTTTCCAGGTTCAATCCCCTCCTGCTTCTAGTACTCTTTGGACTTCAGTGTTTCTATGGAAAACTATTTTTGTCCCTGTATGGGTCTTTTCACCACGATCTTTTGGACTCTTTGCCTTTTTCTTAAATTTTATTTTAGTGTATGGGTGTTTTGCCTGCCTGTGCACCACTTGCATGCAATGTCTGTGGCGGCCAGAAGCGGGCAGCAGACCACCTGGAAGAGGAATTACAGATGGTGGTGACCTCCAGATTGAGTCCCGGGACTCAAACTCAGGTCCTCTAGAAAAGCAGCCAGTACTCTTAACCATTGAGCTATCTCTTGGACTCTTAACTTCAATCTGAACTTCATCCCCCCTCCCCCCCGAAAGTTTATTAACATCTATATGTAGAAAGGCTACCTGGAACAATCTGGCAGTCTGAAGGTTTTGGCAAAGCTTTGCTCACTGGGTAGGTTATTTTTTTTTAAGCCACAGACTAAACAGACTGGCTGGGAGCCACCAGGCCACTCAGTCAGTCCAGAGCCCCTCACATAGGTTCACATATGCCCTGCTGTCTCACTCCATGGTTCTGGCATTTCTTGCCCCAATTAGTTTTGGTGACCTCAACCCAGAGCACAGTCTGGCTTATTCTCTCACATAACCACAAACGAGTCATGAAAACTGTGCTCTTTTCAAGGCGCTCTGGCTAGATGAAGCAATCTTCCCTCAGTCATGGCATCATTCAGCAAGCCCTGGAGGTGTGGGGACAGCAGTCTCCCAGCCACCATTTGATGTGCCGACAGCAGAGGGAATAGTATCAAGTTCTCGCCTACGCACATCTTGTAATCCGTGGATATGAAACTAGTGATACCTTTGTAAGCAGAGTTCAAGATAATTTACAGATTACAGACAGGAGAGCAGGCCTGGTTTCCTTTGGGGCCTGGTACCTGAACAAAGAGAAGTATCAGGAGTGCAAAAATCCAAAGACAAGTGTCCAAAGCACAGGGCACAGCCAGAACCCTTAGGCTAGGTTACCCAGGTCCTCAGAAAGCCCTGGTAAAGTCGAAGGTGTGTGTAATCTGCTCTGTAGCCCAGGCAGGCAGGCAGGCTCTGAACTCACTTGTCTGCTTGGTGTTTGGTGGTTTTGTCCAGGGTTGGGAAGTGAACTGCAGATGTAGTTACAGAGGCAAATGAGGCAGAGATGGGCCAGGAGTGGTGTGATGTGCTCCCCAGGGGACTATGCTGCATGCATGGTCACCAATGCAGTGATGCCAGGAGGTGCAGCCTTCTGCGAGTCAATGAAATCACCCCATCCGCCCCCCCCCCCAAGGGACTCATGTGCGTCCCAGGGGACCCTAGTGAGTTTCCCCGCTTCCTGTCGAGAGTGAATTGTTTTAAAGACAGTGAGAAAATCTGCTTCTTATCTTCACCCAACTGCTTTCACAGCCACTCCCAGCCAAAGTCCCCCATCTGTCACAAGGCTCTTCCTTCCCAGAGGTCAAATTGATAGGGCTGCTCCATCTTGAACTTTTAGTCTCCCAAAACAGTGAGCTCGATATAGGATATAAGATATTCGATACAGGAATTAGGATATAGTCTGGAGACAGGTACGCAAACCACGCAGTATTATTAACCAAAGAGATCCCATAGAAGGAAAGTATCCCTCTTGGTTGGTGGGGCAAATGGGAAATTGCCGTGGAAAGGAACCCTGTCCACGGCTGCTCCCTCAGTCAGTGATCAAGTGCCACTATGATCTGCCCCACTGTGCTTAGACTCTCAAGAGGTCTGAGGGCTACAGGGCAAAGTGTCCCCATGTACCTCCTTGTTCTCCAGGAGTGCTAGGAGGCAGAAGTCACTAAACCAGGGCATTACTATCTAGTTAAGCTGTCCCAAGAGACCAAACCAAGCCCACACTCATCCATTTTCATATCTCTCTCTCTCTCTCTCAGTGGGGGCGGGGCAGGAGGTGAGGTGTGTGTATGTGCACAGGCGTACAGGAAGGAGGATGAGGGGTGATGAGCGCAGGTGTAGGGGGAGTGATGGCTCTCTACCTTGTTATTATTCGTGTTTCCTAATCAATCTTTGATATCCTATTTTGGGCTCTCGTGGAGTCAAATAAGGTTGCCTACAGCAGGATATCCAATATAAGCGACAGAAACACCAAGTGCAAGGGGGTGGCTTTCTAGAGAAGGGGTGTCAAGCAGCACCCTGATGAGGTGCCTAGTTATATCCAAAGATGAGCAGGGCCTTGCAAAGAATGTCCTGTCACCCACTGAATCCTTTGCAGAATGGGGTACCTTCGTGTAGTAACTGTTTGCTGACTGATTCTGTTCTGGACAGAAAGGGTTTACAGCCTCTTATCCTCCACAGCTTCCAGAAAGCAAGAGCCCTAGAGTCCAGTCCCTGCTCCTACCTTCGCTGACAACACTTTCCCTATGCCTGCAGAGCAGGCCACTCTTCGTGCCCCTCTGCACGGATACCCAGCTCACCTCCACAGAAAGGATCTTCCCCAAGGCGAAGAAGAGGGGATGCATCTTGATATCTGGGTCTTTGCCGAAGCAGTTGGGCTTGGCGTGGTGCTGAAAGTGCATGTGGTTCCACCAGCTGGCAGGAGCCCCCTACAGAGAACCGCAGATGTGAGTGAGAACCCAGCAGAGGATCCTGGGTCAATTCTTAGCCCTCACATGGCAGCTCTCAAATGTCTGTGACTCTCGTCCCAGGGATCTGATGCTCTCCTCATATGTGACATACAGACATACATGCAAGCAGGGTACCCGTACACATATAACAAACAATTTTTTTTTTTGATTTTTCGAGACAGGGTTTCTCTGTAGCTTTTGGTTCCTGTCCTGGAACTAGCTCTTGCAGACCAGGCTGGCCTCGAACTCACAGAGATCCGCCTGCCTCTGCCTCCCAAGTGCTGGGATTAAAGGCGTGCGCCACCACTGCCTGGCATAACAAACAATTTTTTTTTTTTTTGGCTCTTCAATTTTTAAAGAGAAAGAAAACCCAGGGTCACGGGCACTTCTCCCACCGTGAATTACTGGAGTTTGGGGGAGCCCCATCAGGTCACTGACCTTCAGGTGGCCAATCACGAAATGATGTAGCAGGTGGTTCCATGTAGAAGTGCTGAAGACTGAGAGGTGCCCAAAGTCATGCTGTAGCCAACCTGCCTGGGCCTGAAAGAGAAAGGTTAGCGCCCAGAACAGCCTGCACCTAGGGCCCCTTCACAAACCTCAGCGGCCCCTTCAGCCTCTCCATACTGGATTGGCGTACAACCTCAAGGGAGCACACTGGTATAAGCCATGGAACCTGGGTCCCAATTCCCTCTTGTCCACTGGGTCACATGTAAGTGGAGGCAAACCACAGTCCCTTCTTCCCTCTGAAATGCCATGACTTAGGATAGACTAGCATCCAGAATACAGACTGCTAGTCCAAACCCTGGTGCTGGACCATGATAGGCATGCTGGGTGATACCAGTGGTGGGAAAAGAGCCAAACGCTGGTTCTTAGCATACATGGAGTGTGGCAGAACCAGAACCTGAGATTTCAGAGAATAAACTTCCCAGGAAGAAGGGGACCTGGGAAGAGAAACTGGAGGGACTGTGAGCACACCAGAACCCATGCGTGACTAAAGAGCAGATAAATGTCACACACAACAGAATGTGTGTTCTCTCCCTGGGCCAACTCTCCCGTGTATCTTCAGATCCCAGGCAGGATTCTTGCCCTGATGTTTTCCCTAGGAATCCCAGGAATGCCAAAGGCACTCACCTGAACTGTACTGAGCAGCACTGCACAGAGGAAGAAGGGCACCAAGGATGTCCCAAAGATCCAAAGAATGAGCCAGGCAGCCACATCCAGGAGTAGGATGTGGAGCAGGCTGAGCAGGAAGAAGAGTCGGTTGGCCTTCAGGAGGCCCATGCGTTCCACCGTGGCCCGCAGCTCCCTGAACTCATCAGTCAGTGCTTTCTGTGGGAGAGTGGAGCATTAATTCTTCCCAGCAGCACCCTAACCCTCACAGAGAACCTCTCTAGGAGGTGTCTGTGGGAAGTTCACAGTCTTTGACAAACCCTGATGGGGAAGGATGATCTGATAGAAGCAGCTACTATGAATTGTATCACATCCAGCTGCTAAGCAGACTTAATTTGGGTCCCCATTATGTGATCTGTGGCTCTGGAGCTTAAACTCTCTGAGCCTCTATTTTCTCATGTATACATATGTGAAGATTATTATAGTAGTTTACACTGGCACATGGTACTCAGTAAATAGGTCTGCTGTTGGTGATGGCAGCCTTGGAAGAAACATAGGTTCCTGCTCCAGTGGGCTTATCACCCTAAGGCTCTTTGAGATTCCCAAGAACTGTCACCTGTGGTCCTATGCAGGCACCTGCCCCCCTCTCCCTCCACAACCAAGTCTCCAAACAGCAAACAGGGCCTCTCACTCACATTCTTGGTTGGTTCAGGGCTGGGCTGCTCCGGAGCCAGTTCTCCGATCAGAAGAGAGCTCATATACTTTCTTACAAGGTCCTTGTTGATGTGGAACGCCATAAAAGGATCCTGCAAGGATGAGGAGTGAGGAGAAGTCCATGAGGACCCTCCCAGCCCTCCAGGCTCCTAAGGGCCTTACACCAAAGGCCACCTCCCTCTGGCTACTGTTCTGGCTGCTAGCCCCAGATCACCCAGCATGTAGGTTCCCACTGAAAGGGCGCTACACCAAAGAATGGGATGCCTCCCCTGGATGCCATGCGAAAGACCTGCCCAGACTGGCCTTCATGTCTACAGACACTTGGTGCAGGAGAGAAGCAGCCTGCAGGAATAAGTGGGGTCATGAGGCTTTTAGTCCTATAGTACTTTCAACAAGTCGTTTTCTTTCTTAGCTTCTCTATTACACAATAAACAGTGATGAAGAATGAGGAAGACTCCTTATGCCAGAGCTGGGAAGCTGTTTCTATTTCTTTCTCTTTGACCACTCACTGCTCCAGGGTTAATAGGGGTTATACAAGGTGGGTGGGAGGACCTTAGGCCTCAGGGAAAGAAGCTGCATGTGGAGGCGGAGCCGTGGGCAGTGGCACCACACATTGAGACCAATCCCTGTCTTTGCCGGGGCTCCCAAATCACACTGAATGGGAAGCCTAGACAGAGCACATAGACTCCATAGCCGTATGAGTCGGTGTAGGACTGCGCAGCCGCCTGGACTCTGTAGTGGTCACTACTCTAGCTAGGCTCTATCTAGCCTGGTCTCTAAGGCTGTGTGGGGTTTTGTTTAATCAGACTGACCTTCACCTCTCAGCATCTAACTTCAAGGGCGACTTAATAGGAACCCTGTCACCCCGAAGCACGTTAGACTGGCATCAAAGGAATAAAGGGGAGACTGGGATAAGGACTTGAAAGACAGATGGACCCCAAGGTAGGAATCAAACAGTTGGCAATCCCTGCCACAGAGCACTCTGCTCTAACTTTAGAGTCCCAAGGAGTAAGTCACTCCTAGTGCCACTCTCGGCTCTGAGGAAGAATATGGTCTCTAAAGAGAACAAGCAGGGCCACCAGATAGAGGCTGGGGGTGCACACCTACTTGCCAGGCAGTAAGCTCCAAGGGAAAAGGGACACTATCCTGAAAGTGTCTCATCACCCGGGGGGACCGGGGGTGTCCTCTTGCCGGAAAAAGTTGAAGACCTCCCTAGCCTACTGCCACGTGACCTCGCACTAAGGATCCGAGGACAGTTCTGGGATTCCAACCAGATGCATATTCCCCCCCACTATAACACTTTTCCGGTTACGCACAGTGACTGATCCCCGCAGGCTTTCTTGGACGGGCGCAGGTTGGGACCCTACCCTCCGGGCTTCATAACGAATAGAGGGTGCCAAACCACAGGGTTCTCAGTGTCATCCCTATTGCGAGGGGTCCTCCCGGGCTCCCTAGGTCAGACAAAGCTGTGTTCACCCTCCCAACCCTGAAGACAGGACGTGCCCCCCTCTCCCTGAACTGACTCCTCCTTCGGCCGCCCTAGGCAGCACCGCGGTTCGGGGTGTCCAGCAAGCCCGCTCCCTTCTCGCCCAGCTCAGGAAACAACCCACGCCTGAGACTCCAGATGCCAAAGCACGGACGCTCAGCCAGTCCTTTGTTTGAGTGTGCTTGTTGCGGGCCTCCATTCCCAGTCTGGTCTCTCCCGCGCTTGCATCCAAGATCCGAAGGTTTCTCTTCCCGCCATTGTCTCCCCTGGGGTGCAGACGCGCCCAATGCCCGCGCTCACCGTGGCATCCTGACCCGCGTAGTGGTAGAGGACACGAGAGCCCCCCGGGTGGCGGCGGATGAAGTCGCTGATGTTGTACACCTTCCGATCGATCACGAGCCACGGCTCCTTCTTGGAATGCTGAGCCACCTCCTCCCAAGTAAAATAGCGCGGTTGGTGGAGCTGGGCCGAGGCCGGGACCGGGGTCGGAACCGGGTCGGGAGCCATAGCCGGCCGGGCAAAAGCAGCCAAAGCAGGAGAGGCGCGCGCTCGGGGCCGCGGGACAGCGCACGCCGGCCTAGCGAGTTAGGGGAGCGTCAGGATGCCGAGAGCGCGCCCGGAGCCCGCTGTTTGCGCGCAGGCTTTTCAGTACCCTGGGCGCAGGGCAGCGGCGCGCTCCCTCATTGGTTGAGCCGAATGGCGTGGGGGTGCCAGCTCCGCCTCTCTCGGGCCAGCTAGGACTGATTCCCCCAGAGGGATTTCTCCGCCTTTTAGCGGCCGATCCGCGCCCCCTCGCGGATGCCAGAAAGTGATCACTAGGCGTTCCCATGACTCCGGTTTGCTGAGCATTGTAGAAACTGACAAGATAACGGTTCCTGTGGGTGCCACAGCTTCCTGCAGCTGAGGCAGAGGCCCCAAGTGTGCGTAGGAGAGCGTGGTAAGGGCATATGAAAAAGAAAATAGTTTGGAGACAGGTTCTTATGTAGCCCAGGTTGGCCTCAAACTTGCTACCTAGCTGAGAATGACCTTGAACTTTGGATCCTTCTGAGTTCTGAGTTTACAGGCACCCTGTTTTATGAAGCGCTGGAGATTAACCTGTACATTGTTTATGCTAAGGCAAACATTGTATCAATCTCCGGCCCCAAGGAAACACTTGGCAAATTAAATACAGCGCTCTGAGCAACGAAAGAAGAGCCTGACCCAGTAAGAGGTTCAGAGACCCCTTCCTAGGAAGGGGGGTAGGTAGTATGTGTGGACAGAAGAGGGGATTGACATAAAGAAATAGCCTGGTTGACTATAGTTCCAAGTATTTGTCTTATGTGGATTTAGATGGGTTTGAGCACTCTGCAGCCGAGGCTACCAGAAGTCTTGTCAGCTATTATTGGCCAACACTTTTGACTTAAAGAATGGATTGTTTAGAAACCAGATGGGTCAGCATGATAAAGGTCCTTGACACCAAACCTGAAGACCTGAGTTTCATTCCAGAGACTCTCCTGGTAGAAGGAGAAAAACAGCTCCCACGGGTGTCCTCTGACCTCCAAGCACTCTCACAGACTGACGACGTGGAGGAAGGGGACTTTGGAAAGCAAGAAATGGAGAGGGAAGAAAGCTTTCTTGATGACAAAGTGTCTTGGGGAGAGCTGACGGGACTGCTGCTTCAGGAGGCAAGTCCTTGATCATCTTAATTCAGTGGTATAAAGGGGATACTTCAGGAGTCTGGAGACCCCCACCCCGTGTGCAGTTTGGAGAGCACCACCTCGTGTGTGTGTATGTGTGTGTGTGTGTGTGTGTGTGTGTGTGTGTGTGTGTGTGTGTGTGTTCCCATGCTCACGCACAGGTATGCAAGTATGTGTGGAGGCCAGAAGACAACCTCAGGAATGCCATCTACCTCCTTTGAGACAAGATCTCGGACTGGCTTGAAGCTCACCAGTTTGGCTAGACATGCTTGGCCATTGATACCCAAGGAACCCTCCTACCTCCGCCTCCCCAGTGCTGAGATCCAAGCACTTTGCCAATGTGTCTACCGTTTTACATGGGTTCTTCAGATCACACTCAGGTCCTCACCTTTTTAAAGGGAAATTCAAGCGCTTTATCAAGTGAGCCATCTTCCCAGCCCTAAGGAATCCTTTGGAATAGAGAGATATGGACCCAAAATTTCAGGCTCTGAAGTTTTGCTGCATGGAAGTTCCTTCTGATGGAAGTCAGCCTTTTTCTGATGTTGTTTTCAAAAAGACCCTGGTTCTGGATTGTGCACGGTTCGGTTGCCATCAGTTGCTGGCTTGTACTTGGTAAAAATATGCTGTGGCGTTGATGTCATATGACCCATGTTGTAGTTTATAGCAATTTTGCTTATCAGGGTGATGGCTCTCTGCCCCTATTACATAAAGAGTTGTGTTTTCCCGTGGGACCTGAAGTGATTGCCTTCAGCAGGATAATCCGGTTGACTTGGTTAGCTTCGCCTGATGCCTGGTGTTCATGATACCATAGCCATCGGCAGCCTGCTTGGTGAAAGTGAATCTTGTTCATTTGCTGTTACCAGTGTCACCAGTGTCACCAGGAATGCTCCATAAGGGAAATAGTATTTCCAACAACTTTTGAATAAAGAAGAAAAATAAGGGTTGGTGAGCTGGTTCTGTCAGTAACGGCACTCTGGGAGCTACATAGTGGAAGGAGAAGACCGACTCTTGTCACTTATTTTCTGACCTCCACATGTGAATCTTGTCCTCCCCCAACTAAAATGTAATAATAATAATAAAAAAGCTAGCTCTATGGCTCAGGAAGTAAAAGTGCTTGCTGCAAAACTAGGTGACCTGAATTGGATCCCTGGGACCCACGACATGGAAGGAGGGAACTGACCTCCACAAGTTTGTCTTCTGACCCACACATGTAATTCATGACACACTTATGCATGTGCACATGCACACAAGCACAGACAGACAGACGACAGACACACACACACACACACTATGGTGATTTGAAAGAAAATGGACCCAAAGGAAGTGGCACTATGAGGAGGTGTGGCCTTACTGAAGTAGCCGTGGTCTTGTTGGAGAAAGGGTGTCACTATGAAGGCAGCTTCTGTAGTCTCATATATGCTCAAGCCACGCCCATTCAGTCAGTTTACTTCCTGTTGTCTGAAATTCAAGATGTAGTACACTTGGCCACTTCTCCAGCACCATATCTGCCTGCGCATCATCTTGTGGCACCGTGATAACAGACTGATCCTCTGAATTGTAAGCCACCCCAATTAAATGTTTTCCTTTATAAGCGTTGCCATGGTCATGATATCTCTTCATAACAATAGAAACCTTAACTAAGACACACACCACACACACATAAATGTAATTTAAAATTTTTAAATAAGAGGCCGGGCGGTGGTGGCGCACGCCTTTAATCCCAGCACTCGG
>NW_004949154.1:498225-501417 GCF_000317375.1 Microtus ochrogaster | reverse complement strand
AAAATTTTTAAATTGTATTTATTTATTTAGGGTGTTTGTTTGTCTGTATGTGCCTGCGCTCACATATGCGCATGCCTCAGACTATGTGTAGACATCAGAAGACAACTTGTAGGAGTCTGTTTCCTCCTTCTACCATGTGGGTCCCAGGGACTGAACTCAGGCCGCCAGGCTTGTAGCAAGTGCTTTTGCCTGCTGGGCTATCTCCTTGGCCCTTTGTCACGTATTTTGAACAGTTGATACTTAGATTGCTATGTTAGTTGCTTTTTCACTACTGTGATGAAATGCCTGAGACGGTACCGCTTATGAGAGGACAGATTTAATTAGGGCTCGTGCTTTGGGGGAGGGGCATAGTCAGAAGCCATGGCAACAGGAGCAGATCGCAGCTTGCAGCTGTGGCATTGCAAGCCAGCTCACATTTAGGAAGTCAGGAGACAGAGTGAAGAACTGTTCACATTCCGATGACCTTCCCCTCTGCCCGCTTTGTTGAGTCCAGGATCTCAGGTCATAGAATTGGGCCACTTACTTTCAGAGGGAGCCCTCCCTCTTCAGGCTCTTCTCTCTGGAAACAACTTCACAGACATACCTAGAGGTGTGTCTCCTAGGTGATGGTGATACAGTCAAGCTGATACGGATGAAGAGCAACCACTGCCCTTGCTTACAAAGATAGTGCATTAGAATGCTAGCCATTGACTTATTTTTATTGCTGAAAATTTTTCATGTGAGTTCATTTTACCTGTAAGCCTACCAAGAATGGAGACGTGGTTCATCAGTTAAGAGCACTTGTATTTCTGGTAGAGGACCAGGGTTTGGTTCCTAGCACCTACATAGTGGCTCACAACCATCTTTAACTATAGATCCAAGGAATCTGACATGCTCTTCTGACTCCCACAGCCTCCAGGTACACACATGGGACACATACATACATGCAGGTAAAACACTCATACACATTTTTTAAAAGATAACATGACACAAACTCCTCTTACTGGCAAGCATATACCAGAAAAGTTGTGTATCTGTATTTACTTCATATTGAAATTTCTGAAGATATGGCTGTTTTAACTGAACCATCAACATTATCCCAAGTAATTACCTGAGACGTGAACTTGGAAAGCATTTGGGGTAATTCCTATGTTCTGAGGAGAATTCTTTATTTAGAAAGGCATGTTTGACTTAAATCCAATGACACTGAGATGTTTTATAGTTTAACTTGATAATATTGGAAGGAAATAGAAAAAATATCAAACCTTCCATACATAAAGCACACCATGCAAGCAGATGAGCAGAGTGGGTTCTACTTTTTCTTTGAGACCGGTCTCACCACACAGTCCTGGCTAGCCTGGAACTGACTGTGTAGACCAGGATGGCCTCATACTCCCAGAGATCTGCCTATCTCTGCGTCCTGAGAGCTGGAATTAAAGGCATGTGCCGCTGCCCCGAGCCTAGTATATATTTAACTCTCAGATTTCAGCCATGGGTTAGATGCAAATTCCCTGAACCCAAATTGCTTTTTTTTGTGTGTGTGTGTGGCCTATGTAACAGTGTTTCCTGTCCTGATGGGCTAAAGCTCTTGACCATATTCATAAAAAAAAGAAAAAAGACTTTTAAGATGGCTTTTTGTAAGGAGCCTTTTGTAGAGTCATTTAGATGCTTTGTGCAGCTGTAGAGACCAGGCCCCACTGCTTCTGCAGCCTTGCCTTTCTTTCTTTTCTGTGTGATTCTGCAGTAGAGGTTTTGCAGGTTAAAGCTTCCTTGCCGTTAAAATTCTGAATCGTCTTCATACTGATCGCCCCGCCTGCCTTCCTTTTGAGGTGGTCCTGTGTAGCCCCGGCCGGCCTGGAACTCAGTATGTAGAACTCACAAAGATCCCCCTGCCTTTGCCTCCTGAGTGCTAGAATTAAAAGCAGCGTGCGCCACTGCATCTGGTGCTGGCTCATTCTGTCTAAATACACACATTCTGGACCTCTTTCTTCTTGTTTATGAAGTTATCTGGCATTCTAGAAAATGAAATTCTAGACTCCTGAGTTCCCAGACTTCTTAGATTTGAGGAAACCTCATTTCAAAAAATACTTGAGCTCTCTTTACTAGAACTAGACAAGTTAATTGTCAGATCTGGTCAGGTCATGGATCCTCTCAGTTCAAACTGTTCAAAGATGGTTTGGGAACACAAACACAAAACCACAAGGTTTATTGGAGTTAGAACTGACCCACAACCCTAATTGATGCTGAGATTCATTGGCCCTGGTGAGCACCTTTACTTGGTCATTTGGTACTCCTGTGGGGGTCACTTTGGAGGTCAACTAAAACTTTCCTGCCTCTGAAAAAAATGGTCTGTCAGTTACTCTAGGCCTTAGCCAAAGTTGTTTGCTCTAATGTTGCAAATGAGACTTTGGGTGATTGTCCAGGTAGCCAGTTGGCTCTGTCATTTATTGCACATTTTGAAAGCTATGTGATTGCACTTCCTGCTTACTCAAGTAATACTATCTCCCTTTTCAGGCCTTCAATGGGTTTGAAGACTAGATAGTCGTAGTTACTTTACCCTTATGACTTAGCCAAGTCATTTCTTTTTTTCCTTTTTCTTTTTTGTTGATTTTTATTGAGCTCTACATTTTTCTCTGCTCCCCTCCCCTTCTACCCTCTCCCAAGGTCCCCATGCTTCCAATTTACTCAATAGATCTTGTCTTTTTCAACTTCCCATGTAGATTAGATCTGTGTATGTCTCTCTTAGGGTCCTCCTTTTTGTCTAGGCTTTCTAGGATTGCAATTTATGGGCTGGTTTTCTTTGCTTTATGTGTAAAAACCACTTATGAGTGAGTACATGTGATAATTGTCTTTCTGTGTCTGGGTTACCTCATTCAAAATGATGTTTTCTATCTCCATCCTTGTGAATGCAAAATTCAAGATGTTGTTATTTTTTTCTGTTGTGTAGTACTCCATAGTGTAAATGTACCACATTTTTCTTATCCATTCTTCTATCGAGGGGCATTTAGGTTGTTTCCAGGTTCTGGCTATGACAAACAAAGCTGCTATGAACATAGTTGAGCACATGTCCTTGTGGCATGATTGGGCATCCTTTGGATATATACCCCAAAGTGGTATTATTGGGTCTTGAGGAAGGTTGTTTCCTAATTTTCTGAGAAATTGCCACACTGACATCCAAAGGGGTTGTACCAGTTTGCATTCCCACCAGCAATG
>NW_004949154.1:479804-497330 GCF_000317375.1 Microtus ochrogaster | reverse complement strand
TACATTGAATCTGTAGCTAAGCCATTTCTAATATAAGACTTAAGACTCCTTAGGATACCATAATTATCGAAACATTTACTGTATGTGTCTTGCTTAATATTGTTTATGCTGGTTGTAATTTTAATATTTATACTTGATATCTGTTCTTATTGTATATAGATTTGTATTGGGTTTGCAACTCTCTTATTTAGACAAAAAGGGGAGATGTTGGGGAACCTCTTGAGCCAATGGCCTTTGAGATGCTGGACCAGGTTGGGCATGGCCTTGGATACCAAAAAGGTGCTTGCTTGCATGCCCATACACTCTCTTTCTTCTCTCGCCTGGTTGCTGGATTTGGTTCCTGTTCCCTGTTTGTGCAGAGGACTGTGAGTCCCCCCCCCCTAAATAAAGAACCCTTTATTATAATTCTGAGCTAGTGTGGGACTACTTTATTCATGTTATCCAACAACTAAATCCCATTCTGATACCAGTGTGTTAAAATAAAAAGAAAACACCTTCAGACTAATTAAATTTAACAGACTTTATTTTTGCTAGAAAAAGATTTATGAATCCGAGAGTAGCCTAAGCCAAGAGAAGGTTCAGCAAATTTCAGGTGGCCAGGTGGTATTTATGACAAGACAAGGACGTGGCATACAGAAAGAATATGACTGGGTACATCTCAGCATTTGCCTATGCACACGGCTCTGAGCAATCTGCAGCCTGTGATTGGCTGAAAGTTCAGCTGATGTGATTGTGATTCTGTTATTTATTTTTTTTACAAGAATATGCTTTCTCAGATTGCAGTTCACAAGCATATTCAGCACTCTGTCTGCTCACTGTATGCAAAGGCAGTTATTTAAGAGGGGATTAGAAAGCTAGGTGGTGGTGCAGCGCACCTTTAATCACTCGGGAGGCAGAGACAGGTGGATCTCTGTGAGTTCGAGGCCAGCCTGGTCTACAGAGTGAGTTCTAGGACAGCCAGGGCTACACAGAGAAACCCTGTCTCAAAAACAAAGCAAAACAATAACAAACACACACACACATACACACAACAACAACAACAACTAATGAAACAACAATAAAAACAGGCAAACCGAAGAGCTTAGAGTAGGGGTAGGGTCTGACGGTGAGGGAATGGGTTTGGGAGGCTGACCCCTGCAGCTGAGGTCATCCCAGATTCCAGGCTATTTGTGGGCAGGGCTTCTAGTAAAGGAGGGGGAACACAATCAGTTCTAAGCTAGGAAAACATTCGCCGTGGTCACAGGGCTGACCCTCCATGAATCAGAATTCTTATTGCGTCACTGTGCAAAGTGTTGGGCCTGTCATGCTGCCTAAAAGAATTCTCTGAGTCTTTGCCAATTTAGTGGTTATCATTTATTGAATTTGTTCATGGTTTACAGGTTGGTGATGGCCTAATTTACTTAGTATAATGTTTTAAATGTCTCATGGTTTTCGCAATCTCGTTTGTGGTCATCTGTTTTGTTTCTTACATAAATTGAGATCCTATGTAACTAACGATCCCTGACCTTTATTTAGGCAGCCCAAGCGAAAAGCCCAGAATGTCAAGCCTTTGTCCTCTAGCCTGGAGGAACCTCCAGAAGACTTCAAAACAAAGGTGGCTAAACTCTGATCTCTGGCTCTTAGGAGGAGGAGTGAGAACACAGCCTATAAAGGTAATGAGTGGGTCAGTTTAGATGCTGATGCTGTCCTGAGAAGACCCAGTATGGAGGCACTCGGTTTTCTTTGTTATCATTTATTTGTGTAGTTTTGCAGGGTTCTCCGGATCTAGGGTCCCGGAAGGCAAGTAGCTCTCCCACCGATCAGCATACTCAGCCTTGGTCCCCATTCATTTCTTTAACAAGAACTTTCTGGAGTATTGTTACAGAGTAGATTTCTCCACAGTGAAGTACTTCCACATGAAAGCACTGGGGCAGCAGGCTCACCAGAGTGTTCCCAGATCCTCCATTCCTCTTGGGCACTCCGTGAACAGAAGCCAATGCTGGCGAGGAAAGACCTTGGCAGGTGGTATAAACCTGAGCCCCTGCCACCCATGACAGGGATACACAGGTCATGCTAGAAGAAGCTTGGCTTTCTCAGCCGGAGTGAGGAGAGGACTTCCCACCTTCCCATGAGGAAGTCCATGCATTCCAACTTCCTGAATACATCCCTAAAGATACCATGGGCACCTTGCTTAAGAATGACAGTCTCTGGAGCTACCCATCTGAACAGCCAGTACACCTTTCTGAAAAAGTCTTGTACAACAGTTTGACAGTGTGTAAGAGAGCTGTAAATCGGTCTGTGCTCCTTTGGTGGAGTAATTGCACCCCTGGGAAAGTAGGGGGTGGGAGACTACAAAGATGCAGAAATTAGTACATAAAATAGCAAAGGAAAATTCTTCCACTCTCTAGGACAGGTTAGCCCGATGAGAGCCGAGGAGCAAGTTTAAATGGTCAGGATGTGAGAGGTAGAAAAAGGGTAGGAGCCGGGTGGTGGTGGCGCATGCTTTTAATCCCAGCACTCGGGAGGCAGAGGCAGGCGGATCTCTGTGAGTTCGAGGCCAGCCTGGTCTACAAGAGCTAGTTCCAGGACAGGCACCAAAAACTACAGAGAAACCCTGTCTCGAAAATAAAAAAAAAGAAAAAGAAAAAGGGTAGGAATCAAAGGAGTGCGGATTTCTGGTTGTAATGTAGTCCTTGATTAGCCTTTTACGAGTTCTTATCTTTCCTTCCCTTGATAGGGGTTGATTGGCCCTCGCTCACGCATTGAGCATGCTAGGCAAGTGTTCTTTCGCTGAGCTACACCCTCAGCCTGGACTAACCTCACAAATGTCCTCAGTCATTCTATGCCTAGGGATGTGGCCTAGAGATCACACACTTTTAAGTTATTGTAAAGTTTTCATGTAAGAATACATTATACTTGGGACCCCCCCCCCAGCCCTCCTATGCTCCCTTTTTTTTATACCCTCCCCTTCAAATTAGCTCATTTTCTTTCCCTAGACAGTTTCACTTTTACTTTATTTGGTTAGGGGCAGGCAGAACTCTCCTCCGCCTTCTTTGAAACAGGGTCCTCTCACTGAGTTTGCCAATGTAGCCAGACTGGCAGACCAGTAAGCCCCAGGGAACCTCCCTCCTGTCTCTGCCTTCCCAGCACTGGCATTGTGGACGGTGTGCCACTGTGACCAGACTTTTTACATCCTCAGGCTCACATGGCAAGCACTTCACCGAAAGAATCTTATCTCTAGCCCTAGCTTCTGCTTTCCTGTTTTTTAGATGCCATGTATGATAGCTATATAAAATCTAGGAACCACAAACTGGGAAACATGTATAACGTTTGTCTCCCTGAGACTAGTTATCTCCAGTTGTGCCCATTTTCCTGAAAAGAACACAGCTGCATTGTCCTTTCTGGCTGGAAAACAATTCAATTGCGTATGTTACGCTTTCTTCATCCCTTCCTCTAACAGACACCTGTGTTGGCTCCATCCCTTAACTACTATCAACAGTGTTGCAGGAACCACCCATGTGCAGGCATTTCTATGCTCTGTTGACCTGGAGGCCTTGGGGGCACAGCCAGTTCATATGGCAGGTCCATTTTTAGCGTTTGGAGAAACTTTATGAAGTTTGTATGTGTGCGTGTGTGCGCGCACGCCACAATATGAATGTGGGTGTCAGAGGACACTCTTGGATGTCTGCCTTTGCTTTCCAGGCAGATGTGAAAGAGCGTTTCCTGCTCTTAACTGACCTGTGAGTGTCCAAGGGTTCTTTTGTCTCTGCCTCCCATCTCACCACAGAAGCTCCGGGATTACAGATACCTATCACCACAGCTGGATTTCTCTAGGTGCTGGGGATCCCAGATCACATGCTCACACTTGCCCTGAGTCTTCCGTCTTCCCTGCAGCTCCTCTAGGGGTATTTTTTTTTTGTTGTTTTTTCGAGACAGGGTTTCTCTGTGGCTTTGGAGCCTGTCCTGGAACTAGCTCTGTAGCCCAGGCTGGCCTCGAACTCCCAGAGATCTGCCTGCCTCTGCCTCCCGAGTGCTGGGATTAAAGGCATGCGCCACCATCGCCCAGCTAGGAATACTTTTTTAAGGAAAATGTTTATTAGGAAAAAAAATTCATTGACCCAGTATGTATGACATCAAGAAAACTCTAGAAATACCTTAGCTACTATTTTAAGAAATGTTAAGCAGATACTAAAAATAATATAAAGTTACTGTTTTTCATTTTTTTTTCTCTCTCTCTCTCTCTCTCTCTCTCTCTCTCTCTCTCTCTCTCTCTCTCCCTATCTTTTTTTATACAAAATCTGTAAGTCTCCAAGAGAAGGGAAAAAAAGAACCCTGCCTTTTTCTTTTTTGAAGATGGATTTAGAAACTGTTCAGCCCGCATCAGACTTCAGTGACATGTTGTCAGGTTCTCACCCTGGAAGCAGCTGCCTAGAAGAATTCTGCAACCATCTTTGAAAAGACCAGGTATATCTCCCTGGTAGCCGGCAGGCTGCCTTGTTCAGGGGGTGGCCCCGGGCAGCCATCCCTCAGGCCTTCACAGAAGACCTGAAGGGGACCCTGGGCCAACCTCAGCCCTGGCGTTCCCATCCTCACAGGTGCCTCTGGGGCCTAGCTGACTTGGTCCGGACCTCAGGTCAGGGCATGGGCTGAGGTGAAGCTGACCACGCGCCTTCAGCTCACCGCCCCTTCCACTGCCATCAGCTCCGAACTGTCTGATGCCCATCTTGGAAGCCTGGCCACTGGGTGCTCACTGGCTGGGTTTCATGGAGGCTTGAGGTGTAGGGACCAGTTCTCATCTTGTTTTTAACTCAGCAACTGAAAATTATGAGGGTTTCTTTATTTTTCTAACGGGACGAATGGTTTCCTTGATGAATTTCTTTAGTTACAGCCTGTACAGAAGAAGACTGTGATTGCGTGGTTGTTGGTTTTTGTTTTCTTTTGTAACTGGTAACTTTACCAAAGTGTGCAGGCTTGGAAAGATTAGATTAATTTTTATATAAAAAAGAATATGACAAATAAAACCAACAAAGCTAGGAGTAGTGATTCCTATCTGGCTTATAATCACAACACTCAAGAAGCTGATGCAGGAGGATTGCTGCAAGTTTCAGGCCAACCTGGGCTTCACAGAAATACCACCAGTAATATGATTTCTGGCCTGACTCCACCTACCAAGCTTTATTCATTGTTTTATCCAATATTTGTGGAGTGTCAGTTGGTTGGTGCAGGACTGTTTGTGTCAGGACCAATCAGGTCACAGGGGTAAGGGGAAGGTATGGATAAACAAGTCACTGGTTGTCGTTCAGTAATTTATTTCATCTATGCTTCTGGGCATTTCTTTGCTTTTACTGTGTTCACTTTTATTATAATTACATTAAATTTGATCTCTCCCTCTCTCTGTGTGCATAATATGATTGCAGACATGTTATGGGAGTCAATTTGTTCCTTCCACCATGTGAGTCTCTGAATTCATGTGGTCAGGTAGCAAGTGTACTTACCCACTGAACCATCTTGCCAGGCCTTTACTGTTTTAGAATATACTGCTTTCCTTACAGGAATGTTTTACTGTCAAGCAATGCCCAGTGTTGTGTCAGAAGCAGCCCTTTGCTGGTTATTCGAATCCCTGAGTGCGTCCTTCACTTTATGCCTGATTTAGTTGATATTGTATTGTCCATCATGGCCTTGGGAGTGACAGCCTATGCCACAGACATACACATATGTACAACGTGGACTAGTTGTGAGGTAGACTGTATCATGTTGGTTCTTTGGTCTGGTTATGGTGGGGTTGCCTAAAGGCACATGTTTCAGAACACGTCCCCCATCACGGGACAATTTATGAGTGTGTTCAGAGTATCCTACTTGGGAGTTCTATGTGGAATCTCACATGAATGTGTTGTGCAGTGCTTTCCACCCAGAAAGAGACAGGTCTGTAAGCATCAAGTACCATTGCCCTCTACGTCCTCACCCTCCTACTCAGATGGCATACCCATCTCTAAGCTGAGAGGGGCCGGGTAGATCCTCCATTGCCTCCGGGGCTCTGTTGATCCTGGGTGAAATCTCAGTATTCATGATATCCATCACATGCTTACTTCCAGGTTGACGTTTGTGACCACTAACTACTCTCCATAAGTCTGCCCTTCAGGTAAAAGATTGAGCCCCAATGCCAATTTGAGTCAGGTCTGGTTTGACTAATAGAACTGCTGAAGGCCATTGGGATAGCCTGGCATGGGTGCTCAGGTACTGGGCCACTTTGACAGAGTTGTACCGTAATTGCTGGACCGTAACTACTGGACCATTAATGCATTGTATGCTTTACAAAGCCGACAAGCACAGGAGGAAGAGAGCTGGATGCTTGGCCGAGTCTCTCCAGCCTTGAAAGCTCAGATTCACTGCATGGAATCTGGTTTTCTGTCTAGGTTGGGAACTTGCAGGCGCAGGAAGTAGGAGTTAGCTAAATGTTTCTCCAGATGCACATCAAGTAGGATAGTTATCAGATAGCATGTCACACAGTGTCCAGCTGAGGAGCAGTGGCCCAAAGCCTCTCTTCCGTCACAAAGAACAAAGACAGAACCAAGGACAGGTTCTTTTTTTTTTTTTGGTTTTTTTGAAACACAGTTTTTCTGTAGCTTTGGGGCCTGTCCTGGAACTAGCTCTTGTAGACCAGGCTGGCCTCGAACTCACAGAGATCCACCTGCCTCTGCCTCTCAAGTGTTGGGATTAAAGGCCTGCACCACCACTGCCCAGCCAAGGACAGATTTTTTTTTTCATTGTCCTATGTTATAGAAGTGCAGGAGATTGAGAGAGGACTGGTGGAGATAAAGACCACAAGAATTCAGACAGTCTTCCTGCTATTGCTATACAGAGCATAGATACCAAGAGCCAGGTCAGGTGAACCCTGTCTTTTAGAGATAAGATGACGGAGGGTCTAGGAGCTAGAGTCACCCCTGGAAAACTGGGAAGCTGGGGTTGGGATTCACTGCCGACTCCTTCTGACTTTCAGATCCTCTCTGAAGGAGTTCCTAGAAAGCAGATTCAGTGTATGCTTTTGGTACAAGACCCTCCACCCCCAGTTTAGAGAGTCTTGCTGTTTTGGCTTCTTTGACTACCCTTTTGTTCCTAGCCTGTACCCTTGCCTCTTTCAAACAGGTTTCAGCCTTCAGGTGGCTCCCCGGAACTGATCTGGAGGGCTTTGGATGTCATGAAAGCTTTTTGCAGTTTTTTTTTTTGTTTGTTCATTTTGTTTTTTTAAAGAAAGGGTCTAACTGTGTAGCTCTGGTTTCCCGGAACTCACAGAGGTCTGCCTCAGAGTGCTGGAGTAAAGGCTAATTACACTACATCCGGCGTTTACAGGCACAGGCCTTCCATTACAGTCTTTTGGCTTTATAGCAGACCAGTCAGAGCAGTCTGTGGGCTAATACTGTGTACATGAACTTATTGACTGCCCCTCATCTAGAATGACTAAACATGGAGCCCTGGACAAAGAAGCCTCTTCCCAGGTGCTATGACATCTAAACTTTGTTTTTAACAACGGAGTAGAATGGGATTTGTTTTTTTTTCAGTACGTGGTCAAATGATTCATGCCAATAGAGGATGATCCACACTTGGGGAGGCTCAGACTGCAGCATTCTTCCTGCAATGGAGTGCTTCCTTCCCTGCTAAATGCTTCCTCCCTCCCATCAGTTAAACTGTGTGTAAGACTGCTTCATGGCCCATTCCCTTGAATTTGTGTCTTAGTCACCGTTCTAGTGCTGTGAAGAGACACCATGACCAAAAAAACTCTTTTTTTTTTTTTTTCGAGACAGGGTTACTCTGTGGTTTTGGAGCCTGTCCTGGAACTAGCTCTTGTAGACCAGGCTGGTCTTGAACTCACAGAGATCCGCCTGCCTCTGCCTCCAGAGTGCTGGGATTAAAGGCATGCGCCACCACCGCCCGGCTACCAAAAAAAACTCTTAACAAAAGAAAGCGTTTGATTGGGGACTTGCTTGGTTTCAGAGGCTTAGTCTGTTATCATCACAACAGGGAGCACGGTGGCACATATGACACTAGGGAATAAGCTGAGAGCTTTACATCCTAAAGCAAAGACTGGCAGAGGGAGAAAACTTTTAAAACCTCCAAACCCGCCCCCCCCCCAGTGACATGACACACTCCTTCCAACAAGGCTCACCTGCTCCAGCAAGGCCACACCCCCTAATCCTCCTCAAGTAGTGCTACTCTCTGGTGACTTAGCATTCAAATATATGAGCCTCTGGGGGCCGTTCTTACTCAGATTACTACAGTTTATAAAACTCCGTAAATGTTCTCGCCATTGCACATGTCCACACTCTGAGATCTGGTGATGAAAAAGCATCAGGAGCATGTCCTAAGCTGATTGTTTCCAGCTTTGTGTACTCATGGCCTAGAGATAGCTCACTTGATGGGATGCTCCCCATTTCTTCCCGGAATGCGTGCATGTGTGCACAATCACCCTTCCTTGGGCTCTCCAGCTCCTGAGTGATGACATCAGCTTGGTAAATAAAACATGAAGACATTTTCTTATCAGATATCATTCATAACTCATAAAACACAAAACCATGAATTTTTCATAAGGTAGGGTCTCATGAAATGTACTGGGGCTGAAAGAAAGATTAGATAAGAGACTCAGAACCAGTTCAGATGTGGTCATGTGTGCCTGGGAACTCAACACTTGGTAAGTAGAGACAGGGGCATCCTTGGCTGCATAGTCCATTCAAGGCCAGTCCAGGCTATAGGAGACCTTGCCTGGCAGGAATAAATGGACGAAAAAATAACAATTACAAAGGTTGGAAAAACTTCCCAGTGGGTAAAGCACTTGTTCCATATGCATATAAACTGAGTTCAACCTAAGAAAATATAAAAACATATAAAGGCAAATGGAGAGAATTGACTTTACAAAGTTGTGCTCTGACATCCACGGCTTGCATGGCATGCACACTCACCCTCATCATGCGTGCACACTCACACGCATCATGCGTGCACAATAACCAGTAAAATCCACAAAACAAACAAAAAGGCCTATAGTCAATAAGTCAGGGTTTCCAAATGCACACTCATATAGAAATTGCAAACAAATTATGTATTAGACTGTTCACTATTGTGCTAGTTGTAATAGTAAGGATAGCATATATAAATAATAGTATCTCTCATTTTTGAGGACTTATCATATCTCAGACGGCATCTTCAGTATCTTATACACAGTGTAGCATGTGCTGGCTAGAGGAACTCTGGGAGGCACTTGCTGTCATGTCACCATACATCACAGCTGACAGCGTGCCCAGGGACTCGGAACCAGTAAGTGCAGAAGCAGAACTGAGCAGAGTTGCATGCTCTGCCATCATTCAGAACAACCTAACTGTCCTGCAAATTAGAGACAAGCTTCATAAATACGGCATTTTTAGTTCTGCACGGTGACCATCCTCCTACCATAAACAACCGTCAAACTGGATGAAATGTATGAAACTACATTTGTTTGTAAACAGTGATAACCTAAGAAAGGAAGCGAGCAAAGAGAGTCCTGCTGCCTCCCTGGCTTCCTCCTGAATGCACCTGCTGATGCTGCAGTGATGGGGAGTCCAAGCAGAGCATACGTCAGCACCTCAAGGCCGCTCCTGACTACACGTGCACTTGAGATCATACTCTGCCAAAAAAAAAAAAAGAAAGAAAGAAAGAAAGAAAGAAAGAAAGAAAGAAAGAAAGAAAGAAAAAGAGAAAGCAAAGCAAGCCCATAGTTTTCCAGATGATATGGAAGAAGATATCAATTCACAGAGCCTAGGGGACCCCACAGCCACCATACTTATCTAGGATCCAGAGAGACCGACAGCAACAAAGAATAGAACACCCATCTAATAAAGACAACACCAAGAAACCCCTCAAACATAACTCCAGATGCTTGGATACCAGCACAAGAACACAAATATGAACAACCAAGACAATTTGCCTCCTCTAGAACCTAATAATCCTGTTACAGTGGGCCCCGAGAAGTAAAATATAGTTGAAGCACAAGACAAGGACTTCAAAATGGCATCTGGAGAGATGGCTCAGTGGTTAAAAGGACTGACTACTCTTCCAGAGGAGCCAGGTTCAAGTCCCAGCACCCACATTGCAGCTCTCTCCAGTCTGCAACTCAAGTTCCAGTGGCCCCAACACCCTCACACAGACATACATGCAGACAAGGTGCATGCCCAGAGAGGCCTCTGCTTCTAGGCTTACTTATTCTCAAAGAAAGGATTTGATGGCTGGGGCCTGGGGAAGAGGAAGTGACAAAGACACACTAGGAGACAGAAGGAGGGGGAGAGGAGGGAGGGAAAAAAGAAAGGAGGAAGGGAGAGAGAAACATAATTAATATTTTCATTAAAAAAATAAACCAACTGGAAACATTGAACCTGAAAGAAGAGAAAGTGGGAAGTGACCTGGAACTCACTTCCTGAACTCTGGGTTCCTAACTGATGCAGCCAGTGATACAGGACCCGCCGGTGGGGTGTGACCTGACCCAAGCCCAGCTGCCCATTTAACTTGGTATCCACCCTGCTCCCTGATCCACTGGTACAAGAAAGGTCCTGCCAGATCTGAGAAGGAAGCCAAATCCTGGCTACATCACTCACTGCTTTTTAAAACTCAGGCTTACATCATCAGGGAGGACCAGCAGCCCTGTGTGCTTCCATTTAAGGGCAGCTTTATAAATACCAAGCTCTGCTGTTTCTTAGCTGTGCTTGCCGTGGGCAAAACTACATGTTCATCTGGGGAAGATGAACTGTGTCTTTGGCTTCCAGTTTTCTCACATTGTCCATAACCTGTCTCTCTACGCAGCTCATCTCTTCCAGTTCTCTGTCATCACTTTCTATAACCCATTTTTCTTTCTTCATAGCCTTTGAGTCTGTCTCCCCAGCTAGGATACAAGCATGGATGGGGTTGGGGATGTAACTCAGCAGTAGAGTGTTTGCTTAGACTCTATGTAGCCCTGGGTTCAATGCCCAGTGTTGCCAAAGAAAATAAAATTTACAACATAAAACAACTATGGGATCCAGAAGTTTTTCTTCCTAGTACCAGCTGTACTTTCAGTGTGTAACAGTGCTTGATGTACAACAGGTACTCCATAAATACCTCCTAAATGACCGTGTTCTTAGCTTAACGGTCTCTAGGCTGTTCAGCAACCTGAAGCCTAACTCCTTAGAATAGCTTGACCGCTTATGAACCTGTGTACTTGCTTCCTCTGTGTCAACACTCCCTCCTCCTCCTTTTCTTCCTCTTGACAGGATCTCATATATCCAGATCTCATATCTCATCCCTTTACGACACCTGCTGGCCTCAAACCTGAGCTGTAGCTGAGGATGTCCTTGAACTTCTGATGAGTGCGCACCACGGTCTTGACGTCTTTGCTCTCCTTATCGCTCCTCCTTCTCTTCCGCTGTACTCCAGGAGTTCAGCCCCGTAGTTAGTTGTGGATCTCTGCATCTGCTTCCATCAGTTTCTGGATGATGGTTCTATGATGTCAATCTGATTGCAGGGGAAGGTCAATTAAGGCACCCTCTCCACTACTGCTTAGATTTTTAGCTGGGGTCATCCTTGTGGATTCCTGGGGATTTTCCTGGGGCCAGGTTTCTCGTTAACTCCATAATGGCTCCCTCTATTAAAGGTATCTCTTTCTTTGCTCTCCCCCTCCGTCCTTCCCGCAACTTGACCTTCTGGATCCCTCCTGTTCTCCCCCTCCCCCCTCTTATCTCTTTCCCTCTCTGTTTCCACTTTCCTCCCTCCTTTTGTGCTGTGGAAACATTTTCAACATCCTCATTTTTCAGCCTCAGTACAAACTTCCAGCTCGTCTCACCCCTCCACACCCCCTGCTTCTCCTTGACACTCCCACCTCTGCCCCACCAAACTCACTGTCTTGCTTACACTGCTGTTAGCATTAGTTGCTTCCTTTGCTGACTCAGAGATCCTCAAGAGCAGACACAAGTCCAGTTATTTCTGTGTGCGTCGGCTAAGTGTATTTTTTATAATTTGGTTCATATATTTTTATGTTTTTGGAAACATCTGGTTTTCTACAAAAAAATAATAATGAACAGCTTGACTTCAAGTTTCCAATAAAGCTTCAGGAATCAAGACTGTGGTGTTGAAGGAAAAAAAAATACACAAATGGGTCAATGGAAGAGAGCCAGAGTCCTGGAACAGACACACACAAACACAGTCGTCTGGGCACTGACAGAAGAGCCCATGCAGCAGCAGAGGACGGCTAATCTTTTCAATAAATAGCCAAAAACTGGACTTCCATATTGGAAAAAGTATGAAGTCAAGGTCTCAAGTCTTTCATAAAAATCGAATTAAAATGGATTAGAGACAAAAATATAAACCACTAAACTTTAGGACTCCTGAAAGTTAACACTGGAACAGGTTGACCCTTTTGTTTGTTTGTTTTGTTTTTTGAGACAAAGTTTCTCTATGTAGCCCTGGCTGTCCTTTAACTCACTCTGTAGACCAGGTTGGTCTTAAACTCACAGAGATCCCCCTGCCTCTGCCTCCTGAGTGTGGGTGGATCTCTGTGAGTTCGAGGCCATCCTCGTCTACAGAGGAAGTTCCAGGACTTCCAGAGCCACACAGATCCCATCTTGAAATCCTCCCTGCCACAAAAAAGAGCCAGGCATGGAGGCAGAGGTACTTGAGACTATCCCAAAAAATAAGGTAGCGATTAATGGAGGAAGACAACCAATGCTGCCCTCTGACCTTCCACACGCATGTACTCCCATGTATGAATGAACATGCATGTTCATGTCCATACACAAAATGAGTTAAGCTGAACTGAAGCTTCTCATGGAGAAGTGAGAAATGGAAATCAGTTTAGCATGGCCCCCTTTTGTCAAACATGCTAAGTACGATGTCATCTACTTCTACCAATGTATTATAAAACTGTTTTAGCATGTGGAACTGAGGGTTGACTTCCTGGATGAGAAGGCAAAGCTCATTAAGAAGGTGGACAACTACCTGACCAACCTCCTCAGGCTGGCTGGGCCCCAGGAGTCTCTGGGTGAGGATCTCTTTGAGCCACTCACTCTCAAGCATGACTAGAAGGCCTCTCCTTCCCAGGGGCTCCCTCCTCTGCTCTGCACCAGCCTACCTCAGGACCTTACCCGAACCTCTCGAGAAGGCACTAGGCAGCTTTGTAACACTCTGAAGCCCCTCTCAAGTCTTGGATCAAGTAAAAATAACAGAACCAGAAACAGATAAAAAAAAGAGAGAGAGAGAGAGAGAGAGAGAAAGAGAGAGGAGAGAGAACTTAAATTTAATACCTTAACGTCATGGAAAATGTTTTCTTAAAACTTTTTTTAAAAATATTTATTTGTTTGTTTATTTATTTGTTTATTTATTATGTATATAATATCCTGTGTACATGTATGCCTGCAGGCCAGAAGAGGGTAACAGGCCTCATCACAGATGGCTGTGAGCCACCATGTGGTTGCTGGGAATTGAACTCAAGAGCTTTGGAAGAGCAGGCAATGCTCTTAACTGCTGAGCCATCTCTCCAGCCCTTCTTAAAACTTTTTAAAGTTACATTTTCATATGGGTAGCTATTCTGAGGTTGGAAGATGACTTAGGGAATTTGTTTCCTCCTTTACCATTGTGGGACCTAGGGATCCAACTCACGGTCATCAGACTTGACAGAAAGTACCATCACCTGATGAACCACCTCGCCAGTCTGCTTTCTGTTAGGAATTTTTCCTAACACGAGCTCTCTGCTGATGCAAAAATCCCAATCAAGCCAAATCACAACAAGCCAAATGAAAAATATCCAGGATTAGTGGGATTCCTGTGCTTTCGGGTGGCCCCGAGAGGAAACAGGGAAGCCACGAATGTTACCGCCGAAGGGGGAGGAAAGAGACCACAAGGGGACCTTCCAGGGAAGCGGTTTAAGTAGACTGGGGGAGTAGTCAAGATTTTGGTGGGCTCATCTTGACACTCCTTGGGGAAGGAGCCAAGGCTTGGTGGGCACAGGGACTGGGCCTCCAAAGATGGAGGCCAGAGACCGGGACCAGGACTTACACTTTCTTTTGTTTTTATTTCCCAAATTTGTCTGTTAGCTGTGAAAGACCCTGATAAATCCAGACCCCTCTAGCAAAAAAAAAAAAAAAAAAAAAAAAAATAGAGCCAAAATTCTAAGCAGGGAGAGAAAAATCAAAAATCTAGATTAGCCGGTTCAGTGACTCTGTTTCAGGAACTAGCTGAAGATAGTTAGATTATAATCTTGAGAATAATCTTGAGAAACAGGGAGTTACCCCCTCTTGATTATCACTGGTATTTTTTAAATTTTCCAATGACGCCCTCCCTACCCCCTTTGGGTTATTGGGTTTCTTCCCTTAAATACCCCTTCTCCCAGCTACCCAGGGTCGAACTCTCCACCCCTGCATGGGAAATTGTAGTAATAGGAGCGGCGGGGCTGCATCCCCAGCACCCCGGCTGCCTGGCTAGCTTATGCCCTGAAATAACAACACACAAATTGTATTTATTTAAACACTGCTTGGCCCATTATATCTATCCTCTTCTCGGCTAACTCTTGCACCTGGACTAGCCCATCTCTAATAATCTGTGTAGCATCAGTCTTACTGGGAAAGATTCTAGCCTACGTCCATCCTGGGTTGGAGCTTCATTGCGTGTGCCTCAGAGAGCAGAGCTCTCGTGTCCGCCCGGGAGAGGGGAGCATGGCATCTCTCTGAGCTCACTTCCTCTTCCTCCCAGCATTCTGTTCTGTTTACTCCTCCCACCTATGTTTTAACCAATAAAATGGGCCAAGGCAGTTTCTTTATTATAATTAACCAATGACCTTCCTCCATCAGGAAATGAATTTCGGTCCCAGTGCACTGGTTCCTGTCCTGTCAATAAACCTTGTGTGATTGCAGCAAGGACAGTCTCTTGTGAGTTCCTGGGGGGTCATGTTATCCCGAGACTTGAGTGAGAGTCTCCCCACACCGGGGGTCTTTCAAGCTGCTCAGAACACATCTCATTTATAGTCTGAGACTTGGGGATGAGAAAATCATGTCTAAAGTCTCTTTCATTCCTTTGTATTCTGAGACTGCATCAGTCAGCTTTCCATCCCTGGGACAAAGTCCTGAGGCAAGCAAGTAAAGAAAAAGATTAGCTTAGGCTCAAAGCTTCAGGCATTTCAGGGTCTGGTTGTTTGGCCCTGTTGTCTTTGCTCCTGTGTGAGGCAGATCATGGAGGGAGGCACATGATGGGAGAGGCTGGTAAGCAAGGAAAAGGAGGGGGAGGAAGCACTGAGTCCAAATACCCACCTTTCTTAAGAACACTATTTGCATGTATAAAGTGCATGCCCTAGCACAAGAGTGGAGGCCAAAGGACCTGTGACAGTCAGATCACCATGTAGGATCTGGAAATTGAATGTAGGTCATCAGGCTTGGTAGCAAGTGTCTTTACCCTCTGAGCAATCTTGCCAGTCCCCAAAATCCTCTTCTGAAGGCATACCTCCAGTGACCAAACTTCCTTCCACTGCGACCCACCTTCTAACGGTTCTAGCATTTCTCTCTTTTTTTTTCCTAGCATTTCTCAATAGTGTCATAGATTGAGATCCAATTTTCAACACACAGTGCTTCCGGGAGGCTTATCTAAATAGCAGAGACTTTATGTACAAGTGACTTTCTACTGCTGAGGATTGAACCCAGAACCTTGTGCGTGGTGGGCAAGCGCCCTCTGCTCCATCTACAAGTTTTGTGTGGCAGAAAAGCCCACAGTAGCGCTCAGAAAAACTGGGATGAACAGCCTTCAACACTGAGCGCTTGCTGAAGATGCTAGGCTAGGCCCACGGTGAAACCCTGTAACAACCCTACCAGGTAGTTGAGTGGATGATAAAACTTATCATCAGGCTTGGAAATGAGACATCACACAATTGTAACAGCAACCTCAGGATGCAGGCCCAGGCCCTCCTTGTTTCTAAAGCCCGTTTTCCATCCCCCACTGGAATTCCAGTTGTGCCTAACATAGGCTCTTCTGGAAGCAGCATCCTCCTCTGCTGAAAACCTTAACTCCTGGGTGGATGTTTACCCGATCAGCTTCCAGGCCATGGGTAGGACATCTAGAGGAAGACAACACTAGTTAGAGTCCCTTCTTGGGGGTCAGAGTTCACGTTCCAGAGGGATTAGAAACGATCTGGGAACTCTAAGGCTCGCAATTCTTCAGCGATCCATTCCCCAGAAACTGGGCAGCAGGGAGAAAGAAGGGATGACCTCAAGAAGAAGCAGAAAGGAGAAGAACATCCAGGTGCCTGGAACTGATGGCTCTTGAGTTTCCTCCCCTCCACCCCCACCTCCCCCACAATTAGATTGCTCAACCCTTCAGAAGCCTTTCCTTTCTTCTAAGCCCACTCAGATTTAACAAAGGATATGGCAAGCGCCGCAGGTGGGAGAGGGCAGAGATGGGGCACAGGGCACAGATGGATGGACGGACATGACGAAACAGACTTGAGTGTTGCAGAATGCCACAATAAAAGAAGGAGAACTTCAGTCAGACCCCAGCAGGAAGTAAGGGAAAGAATGCTTCAGATCTTACAGGTTTGTGAAGTCTCAAGCACTTCCATCAACCACAGCTGAGTCAAACACTGAATACTACACTGAGCTTTCATTGTGCTAAGGGACAAAGGTCTTCGTCATTCTGAGGAAAGGGAACTGAACAAGAAGTCTATACACTCATGTTGTAGTTGTTGTTTTCTGAAGTCTCACAAGTGTGCTTTATGAACTGAAACTACCTTTTCCTACAAGTCAGGTCTGATAATGTTCACTAATTCAATTATTTCAACTTTATATTTATTTTTTGGGTTATTATGTGGTTTAAGAGGTATGGAAAGGCTAGGCACGGAAGCTCCTGTCTATATTTAGCCTTGGCACTTGGGAGGTAAAGACAAGAAGATCAGGAATTCATAGTGACCTAGAGGCCAGCCTGGGATACATGAGCTCTTGTTTTAAACACACACACACACACACACACACACCAAGAAATACAGTAGGGAAAAAAATCTCATATTCATGCTATTGATGTAAAATTCCTACCTCCAGACAAACTATATAGACTATTAACAAAATCTTTGCAGAGATATTGTGTGTGTGTGTGTGTGTGTGTGTGTGTGTGTGTGTGTGTGTGTTGGCTTTTGCAAGACATGGTGTCTGATAGCAACAAGAGTTTTTATTTGCTCAAGATCAGTTGGGACAGTTAAGCAGTTCTGGTCTGGGCTTGTTTAGCAGAAACTGGACGATCTAGAATGGCCTGACCACACGTCTGTAAACTAGTTGGGCTAGAGGGTCCTCACATGTCTGGAGGATGGCTCAGGTGGGGTGACTGCCACACACTTCCCAGCAGGCACCCAGTCTCAGGTGGAGGTAGAAGAACAGCCAGCCATAAGAAAGGTGGCACTCACCAGGAGGTAGTGGCACACACCCTTAATTTCAGCACTGGAGAGGCAGAGGCAGAGTCAGGGAGAGCTCTGTAAGAGCTAATTCCAGGACAGCCAGGACTGTTTCACAGAGAAACCTTGTCTCAAAAAAC
>NW_004949154.1:474065-479704 GCF_000317375.1 Microtus ochrogaster | reverse complement strand
AGGAAGGAAAAGAAAAGCTGCACTCTAATGAATAAGCAGTTCCAACTCTCTGTTTTAATCATTGTTGCTAATAAGCCTTTGGTCAAAGCAAATCATATGGCCAGTTCAGGTTTAAGTGGCAGACAAATAGACTGTACATCTCAATGGAGTCAGTCATACAGTAATAGAGGGTAGAAAACTTACAGGAATGAGAAGGAATTTGTAGAATTTAAAATGGTTCTCTGTTGTAGGAGACCGCTAGTTAATACCGGGCTGCTCAGGTCCAAAATAATCACACAGAAACCATATTATTTGCAATACTGTTTGGCCAACAGCTTAAACATATTTCTGGCTAACTCATCTTAACCCATCTCCATTAATCTGTGTATTGCCACGAGGCTGTAGCTTACCAGGTAAAGTTCTGCCATGAGTCTGTAACTAACCGAGTAAAGTTCTGTCCAACACTGGCGGGGCTACATGGCTTCTCGCTGACTCTGCCTCTTTTCTCCCAGCATTCAGTTTAGTTTTTGTAGGCCCATATTTCTTTATGGTGTGGCAGCCAGGCTCTGAAGCCATAGACCCACCAGAGGTGGTCACATAGACCTGCAGACAGCCTGTCACTGACCTCAACAATAGCCAGGATGTGCTACTCGTCACTGACCTCAACAATAGCCAGGATGTGCTGCTCCTTCTCTTTTGTTATAAATGTAGATTGTCTGGGGAGAGGTGTTTGCTGACTCTGAGGATTTAATTGCAGATGCTGTCCCTAGACGTGTTCCCCGGAAAGAGTGGGGATTGAGAGATGTTTTGATATAATAAACATGGGTAGATCTTCAGAATAGAGTAAAGCCTGAGATGCCCTTCCGTGATGATGGTGTAAGCTGTGTCTGGTTATTTCTTGCACCTTTGTACCAGTCCAGGTAGGGAAAATAGTTTACTATGTCGGGGCCCGTGGGCCTGACAAGTTTTCCCTGCCTAGTTCTACTCTGCCCTATCAACAGGCCAAGACAGTTTCTTATTAACCAATGGTATTCACAGCATACAGAGGGGAATCCCACATCAGTTCTATTTGGGCTGGAGAGATGGCTCAGCAGTTTAGAGCACTAGCTGCTTTTCCAGAGAATTTGAGTTCAATTCCCAGCCTACAACCATCTGTAATCCCTGTTCCGGGAGAGTCAACACCCTTCTCTGGCCTATGGGCACTGCATGCATATGATGCACATATAAACACACAGGCCAAACACCCATGCATAAAATAAGGTTAAAATAATTTTTAGTTTATTTATTATTGTTATATGTATGGATGCATTGTGTGTGTTTGTCTGCATTTATATGTGATGCCATATGTGTAAAGGTCAGAGTACAACTTTAATGAAATCCAACATTTCCTTCTACCTTTCTGTGGATGTAGAGATAGAACAAGGTTCTTAGGTTTGCACAGCAAACATGTTTACCTGCTGAGCCATCTTGCTAGGTCCTATTGTTTTGTTTTCTTCAATCATCCACAGCATACACAGACACACATTTGCATGCATGCAAATGCCCTTTACACAAATAGAATCATATGACCTTATGGCATTTATTGATTGATTGATTGATTGATTGATTAAAACTTTTCACCTCCTCCCCTCCACCCATTTCCCTTCCACTCCAGTCCTAAAAGCAGTCAGGGTTTCCTGCCTGTGGGAAGTCCAAGGTCCTCCCTGACCTATGGCTTTTACAGGTTTTTTAAAACTTGTTTTGCAAGCTGTGATCTCTATCAGAAGATGTGTGTTTTAGATGTTGAAGACTTATTTTTGCCTAGCAATTTCACAAGAGAGTTCTTACCTCCTTATGTCAACACAAGGAAGGTGAAATTGAGGAAAATTCTTGAGCTAACAGAACAAGGTTAGAGAGCAGGTGGAGGACAGAAAAGGGACAGCTCGCTTTTACCTGGAGCATTATTGCCCAAACTGATTCGTTAGCTCATCAAGAATCTTCATCTAGGGAGAGAGCGGGATGTCCATCTTCGGGTCACAGCGCTTCTAGTGTTGATCACCCGGGAGCGAACTAAAAATGGGAGACGTTGAGAAAGGCAAGAAGAGTTTTGTTCAGACGTGTGCCCAGTGCCACACTGTGGAAAAGGGAGGAGAGATAAGTCTGGACCAAATCTCCGCGGTCTGTTTGGGAGGAAGACAGGTCAGGCGGCTGGACTCAGGATGCCTGATGGAGTGTTTGGAGAATCCCAAAAAGTACATCCCTGGAACAAAAATGATCTTCGCTGGAATTAAAAAGAAGGGATAGAGGGCAGACCTAATAGCGTATCTTAAAAAGGCTGCTAAGGAGTAACTCCACTGCCTTATTTATTACAAAACAAATGTCTCATGACTTTTAACATGTACCGTAATTTACTTCATACCCCCACATTCAGATCACGAACGGCTAACAATGTTTTGTTGGACAGTCCTGATTAAGGACAACTGACTTGTAGAAAAGTGGATGTGATCTTTATAAAAGTAATGATTCCAGTTGCATAAACACCGTCACTGCTCTCCCTTTCTCAAGATAAGATTGGACTTAATTATTAAAGTTCTACTTTCCACAAAGATGGGGGTGTCACCTCAAATCTATTGAATAGTTTTATAGTTAAATTTATGTAATTAGACATGAATATGTTTAAACGCTGGGGAAATTCTGTCACCATCTTAGAAACGAGAAGACTCGCCTGTGGTAAAGTTTGTACTCCCTGCTGTTACAGGCAATGGCTAAACGTCAGGAGGCAACTGTCTATTCTTGACTCGATGGTGTTATTTTATAAGAATTCCCTAAGTCAAAGGATGCTGCCTTTTACCATTGAAAGGCCCTTACTGTGGTCTATGTAGAATATATCAAATAAAGAGTATTGGCACGTGTTATAGTTGATCCATTAAGTTAAAATGCTTTTAGAAACAAGCAACTTCTTAATTCTTTATTATCTAAGACTAAATTGCAATTCAGAATTGTCCTTAAACACCCTTGCAGAAACAAAACAAAACTGGAACTTCTATACATATGTGATTGCTGGTGGCATTCTTTGCCAACTTATTATAGAAGGATTAAAATAAAGGTGATGGTTGCAGCCTCAAAAAAAAAAAAAAGAATCTTCATCTAGGTCTGGAGAGGTGGCTTGGTGAGTAAGAGCACTTGGTTGTTCTTGCAGAAGACTCAGGTTCAGTTTCCAGCACCGACGTGGTGGGTACACGATCATCCATAATGCTAGTTCCAGGGGATCTGGTGACTGACCTCTTCTGATCATAATGAACACCAGGCACACATGTGGCACACGGATACATATGCAAGCAAAACACTTTCACATATTAAATAAATAAAAACCCTTCACACAGTTCTCTGAGGTCAAAAAGGTGGCTTCCCACAGAAGCACCCCATAATCAGATTGAGAATTTGCATCACGGTCTGTAATTCTGGGAACCAAACCCAAGACCTTGTGTCTGCTGAACTAAGTACCAAGTGGTCCAGTGTCTCCTGCATTCAATTACATCTGACCCCCTTCTTGAAAGGAGACTCGGTTCTTAGTTTCCTTTCATCAAAGAGGATGCTAGTATTGCTCTCTTTTGGGTTATAGTGTCACCTTGGCAGCGAGGGTTTCTTTCCAAGAAGGAAGGGTACTCAGCCTCATTTCCTGGCTCTGCATACACTTCTTTTGCTTGTGTGTGTGATGTGAATGCGATGGATACTTATGTTCATGTGCATGTGCAGGTGTGTGTCTATGCATGTAGATGCTGTCAGCCAACAGCAAGTGTCTCCCTCCATCACTCCCACCTTAGCTTTTTTTTTTCAGTTATTGTTTTAGAGACAGGGTTTCTCTGTGTAACAGCCCTGGCTGTTCTGGAACTTACTTTGTAGACCAGGCTGGCCTCGAACTTATGGAGTGCTTCCTGCCTCTGCCTCTTGAGTGCTGAGATTAAAGGTGTGCGCCACCACCACTCGGCTTTAAAAATGTATTTTATGTGTTTGGGTGTTTTCCCTGAATGTGTGCCTGTGTACCACATGCACGCCTGGTATCTTCAGAGGCCAAGAAGAGGGCATTTAATCTCCCGGACATGGAGTTTCTGGTGGTGAACTGCCATGTGGATCCTGGGTTTCAAAACCAGGTTCTCTAGAAAAGCAGTCAGTACTCTTAACTGCTGAGCCATCTCTCCAGCTCCCCACCTTACTTTTTAATTCAAATATGTTATGTATTATTAGCATGTGTACACAGGCATGTACCTGCCATGGCATGTATGTGAGGTTAAAAGCCACCTCTTGGGAGTTGGCACTCTCCTTCCACCGTGGGACCTCGGGGTTGTCAGGCTTGTGCAGCAAAGCACATTTCCTATCTGAGCCATCTCTCACACTCTTATTTTTTTTGAGACAGTGTTTCTCACTGAATCTGGAGCTGGAAGATTTAAAGATTTGTCTAGACTGGCCAGCTAGTAAGGCCTCGGACTCCTCCAGCCCCTGCCTGCACTGCCCCAGCACTGAGATTACGTACATGTACATGCTACATCTGGCTCTTAGATGGATCCTGGGGTCAAACTCAGGTCCTCACGCTTGTTTGGAAATCACTTTACTGAGTGAGCCCTCTCTCCAGCACACATATGTATCCTCAAAAATCCCTGATGGAGTGAGTGGTGACACCCAGATACGAGAGCCTCACAGATAACTTATCATGTCCCCTTACCTCACAGAAAACTTATCATGTCCCCTTACCTCAAAGCACCTCACCTCCCTCCTCCTTGAAGTCCTGGGATGATTCCTTAGAGCAAGAACCATGATTTGTAAGCAGACTCCTGTCCTGTCCTCTGCCTGTGCTAACAATGGACTTCGCTTTTCTGATTTGCCCAGAATAAAATCCATGGAACTTAGTCATATGAACACAAGTGAATATTATATTTTGAAATAAACTTTTCAGAGAGAGTTGTCTAAAGTCACCCCCCACCCCTCTGATAGCAGTGTAAACTGGGCCCTATTATAACCTCTGGAACCCCACAATAGAGCCTGAGGTTTATGACTCACTTGTCAACAATTTCCAGAGATGAATTATTGGGGAAATTAACAGGAAGGTTCTTGTTCTAGATATCCAAAGCCTGAGCTGTCTTAGCAAAGGTCTCAGCCTTGGGAAAACTTGGCAAAACAGGGCAGGGAGGAGCCATGGTGCCTGCCTGGTACAGGAGAAGCCCTTGAGTTTTTCTCTTCTTTAATTCAAGATAAAAATGAATGTTACATAAAGGTCAGGGTTGAAAAGTATCCAGCTCAGAGGTTCTGGGTGGACCCACAGTGTTGTGTAACCTCGGTGTGGTTCTTAAGCCTCTGGGTCACTCCAAAAGGACACTCCTTACCCAATGATCAGTTACATTTCATCCTCCCCAGCCCCCTAGAGAAGCCAAGTGGCAGAACTCCTGAGTGTTTCAAGGGCTCTGAGGCAAGAACCTCTAATCAGACAGGTTGGGACCCAAGATATCCTTGTTATTCATCTGGGGGACACTAGCCTAGTCACTTGATCTTTTGTAATCTCACATTAGGATTCTAACCATCTCATGTTCAGTTTGGAAATAGCAGGGGTGGGAGAGGGAGTCTTGTTTAAGAATTAAAGCTCTGTGGGTATGGTGGCACAGGCCTTTAATCCCAGGGCTCAGGAGGCA
>NW_004949154.1:469382-473905 GCF_000317375.1 Microtus ochrogaster | reverse complement strand
AGGAGGCAGAGATAGGCGTCTTGTTTAAGAATTAAAGCTCTGTGGGTATGGTGGCACAGGCCTTTAATCCCAGGGCTCAGGAGGCAGAGATAGGCAGATCTCTGAGTTCTAAGCCAGTCTGATCTACAGAGTGAGTTCTAGACCAGTCAGAGCCATACACTGAGACCCTGTCTCAAAAGTAAATATGTGAACAACAAAAAAATTAATCAAAGCTCAGCCCAGCACACTTGTAGTCCTAGTGCACAGAAAGATGAGGCAGGAGGATCATGGATTTGATGCCAGCCTAGGCACCAAAGCAAGATCCTGTCTCCCAAAGTCCAAAAGGATGGAAACTCATGTTTTGGAACTGTAGATGAGTAGTTCTTTATTCTCTAGAGTCTCCCATGCCCCCCCTTTCCTTCAAGTCTTTCCTTCTCCTTCCTTTCCCTTCCTTCCCCTCCCCTCCCCTCCTTCTTCCTTTCCCTCTACTCCCCTCCCCTCCCCTTTCTTTCCCTTTGCTCCCCTCCTATCTCCTCCCCTTCTTCCTTTTTTTTTTTTTAAGACAGGTCCTCTCTATGTTGTGCTGCCTGATTTCAAACTCATGGTCCTCCTGCGTCTGCCTCCAAAATGCAGTGGTCACAGTCAGGTGACACCATGTTTGGCTTTCCCGAGCTCTGGAAGTCTCTGAGAAACATATACAGGGTCCTGTTGCCTCTCTACTAGTCTGTTAGCAATAGATGAGCTTTGGGACCTATGTTTAAGCCTGTTTCAGGACATTAGCCTCTACCTCTAATACTAATTACAATGCATAACTCACCTACACGTGAAAGAAAGTAAATAAGAGAAACATCACCCACTCAGGCCATTCTAGAGATGTGTCTGCGGGTGACTCAGAGGTCATAGTGTCAGTCAGTGCACACCAAGGCCTCCCCAAAGAGCAGCAAGAATAGCTTTCGTGGGTTAGCCAGCGTATTGCCTGTTAGAATCTCTGTAGTAAATGCTTCTTAGACTTTTATGTATCTAAGAAGTTCCCACAGTCATTAGGTCCCAAAGAATCACACAGAAGTCTACATTAGTTATAAACTGATTGGTACAATAACTCAGGCTTCTTATTAACTCTTTTAACTTACAATAGCCCATTATTCTAGTATATGTTAGCCACATGGCTCAGTACCTTTTCCAGCAGGGTATGTCACATCTTGCTTCTTCGGAGTCTGGCCAGGACTGGGGAGGAATAGGCTTCCTCCTTCCCAGCCCTGTTCTCATTGACCCACCTCTACTTCCTGTCTGGTTGTCCCGCCTATACCTCCTGCCTGGCTACTGGCCAATCAGTGTTTATTTAAAACATAATTGACAGGATATAGACAGTTGTCTTGTACCACCCCCAACATGGGCCAAGTTCATCCCATGGCTCTAAAAAGAAAGAAGGGATGGGGGAACCCAAATTTTATCTATCCTAAAAGCAATTGCTTTATTTACCCTAAAGCAATGCTCATTTCTCCAGAAGCCCATTTAGAGGAGACAGAGCCAAAGCCAGGCATGAACAGTCCTAGTCACTATCAGAAATCCCAGGCAGATAATCACCATGGCATCTAGTTCCTTTCTGATATCCAGAATTGGTTCTAGAGCTTGGGGAGGGCTTTAGAGTTGGAGATGCTGCTGCTCTTCAGACATCTTCACTCTGCAATGCAAAGAGCCACTTGCCTTTCTGAACCACACAGCTAGTGAAGCGGGGAAGCCTCATTCAGTCTTCTGTGTAAAGAGGCATCAGAGGGCTGTGGTTGACCTGGCAGGAAATAGCAGGAAGGCCATTCCTGAATTTTAACAAGATTCCAGGGACCCCTAGAAGAAGGGGAAGTCTAAAACTCACTCCATGCCTGAGCTAGCCAAGTCAGCCACAGCCCCTCCTCTCTGACCCTGAAGACCCTAATAATCCCAGCAAAGCTTGGTGATCTGAATACTTAAATGCTGTTCAGAGCCAGAGCAGTCCTGGGCCCTAGAACTACATTCTTGGATTTACCAGTATTTTAGCAATGATTCCCACTGCTCCCAAGCCCAGACACCACCCATGGATAGGACAGGTTTCACCAGGTCTGTTCTGGCTCACTGACCCTTGGGCCAGGTGGTTTTGTTCTCAGGAGTTCAAGAAGCTCAATAGTTTCTTCCTGTGACCCAGCCCAGTTCCAGAGGGCCCAGGGAAACAGCCAGGTCTGCACCCACCCTGAGAAGCTCCAGGGCTTGCCAAGGCTTTGCCACTAGGCCTTCTCTCTGGGGACGTCTGAAGGTGTTTCTCATTGGCTTTTCTTCTTTCCTCCTTCCCCTTAGCCTTCCACGACCTCAGTGCTTGAATTAGAGTTGAGATTAGTTCGCTGTGGTCAGTAAAGACCACGCTTTTGGAGATAACTGGCATGCCTTTGCTGGAGGGCAATGATGTAGGAGATAACTGTGGGTCACCTTTACTGGTGGATGTTGATGCAGGAGATGAGTGTGGGATGCCTTTGCTGGAGAGTGATGATGTAGGAGATGAGCTTGGGAAGCCTTTGCTGTAGGGTGTTGATGCAGGAGATAAGTGTGGAACACCAAGGGCTTCTTTCTCCCTGTTAGGAAACCCTCCAAATGGAGCAGAGGAAACAGTTTGCCAGTCTCCTGCACTCATGGGCCAGATCCCAGTTCTGCACTCATAGAGATTCTATGTCTCCTCTGTTGTATCTTGGCACCATTCCCAGATATCAGCATTTCATTTGTAAGTTGTAATTGTGTAATTTATAGAGATAATGACTGAAAACAAAAGGCCATTATTAAACCTAAAAAACAATAAGTGAAATAGAGTTCACATAGTATGAGTAGGGGCTAGAGAAATGCTTCAGTGTGTAAGAGTGCTTGCTAAGCAAGAATGAGGACCTGAGTTCAAATCCCAATTTTTTGTTTTGTTAGCTGTGAGAATTGCTAGGTCTTGCTGATCACCAGCCTAGCTCCAGGTTCAGGGAGAGGTCCTGCCTCAGTGGAATAAGGCAGAGGATGATAGAGTAGGGCACCTGACATTTTCCTCTGGCCTCTGTGCATGTGCGCACATTCACATCCATAAATACACGTGCGCGCGTGTGCGTGCAGGCACACACACACACACACACACACACACACACACACACACACACACACACACACCATAGTATAAGTAGGAATGTCTGTGGGACTTCTGTCGTTTAGTTTTGTTATGGTTTGAGACAGTCTCAATACATAGCTCTGACTTCATTCTGAGACGGCAATCTTCCTGCTTTTAGCTTCCTCTTGAATGCTGGCATCATTGCATGCGAACGCCATGTCACCAGGTGGAAGATGTTTCCTAACTCTGATTAACTGTGCCAAACCCCAGGGAGGTGGTTAACCTTCCTGACATTTATCATTATTTTCTATAGCAATAGGCACACTGGGTCTGTGGATTTGTGCACAGGGCTGGGAGCAAGGTGTCCCACACTAGCTGGCCCTGTGCATCAGGGCCGTGGGGAAATCTACTTCATATGTCTATTTCTCTGCAGGGTTGAAGACCTTCAGCTGCCCAAGGGGTTTGATCTGTGTCCTGCCCACCCTGAAAACCTCCTGCTTGGCTGTCTGCCCCAGCTTGCTTCCAGCTCTGACCGGGTAGACACACTCTCTTATTTAGGTGCAGTTTTCTCATCTATGTGGTATGAAGGGCCCAAGAGAAGTCCTAAAGAATGCCACAAACAAGGGTTTTATGCCTGAAGAGGCTTGTGGCACCTGTAGCTTTGCACAGAACTCTCACTGGTGGTGTTTTTGAGACAAGGCCTTATTGTCACAGGCTAGTCTTAAACTTATTATCTAGTTAAACATGACCTTGGACTTCTGAACTTCTTGCCTCTACCCCAGAGTGTTGGAATTACAGGCATGTGCCACCAAACCTGGTTTATGAGGTGCTGGGGATTGAACCCAGGGTTTTGTGACTGCTAGGCCAGCACCCTATCCACTGAGCTGCATACCAGCCCTGATTCTGATTTTTTAAAAGTGAATTCCATGTCTACATTGTAAGTTTTAAAATCTCTTTCCAGACTGCATTGTGTAATTAAAATGTTAATGCTATTGTAAAGGAAAAAAGATTTTACCCCAAGTTAATGGCATTGGTCATCTTAACAGAGATTTATTTTCTTTAAAAAAAGCACATTATGGCCAAGCAGTGGTAGCAAACACCTTTAATCCCAGCATGGGGGGGATGGTGACATAGAGGCAAGTGGGTCTCTGAGTTTGGGGTCAGCTTGGTCTACATGTGTTGAGACAACCAGGGCTACACAGAGAAACCCTGTCTAAAAAAAAAATTAAATAAAACCCCACATTATGGGCTGGAGAGATGGCTCAGTGGATAAGAGCACTGCCTGCTCTTCCAAAGGTCCTGAGTTCAGTTCCCAGCAAACACATGGTAGCTCACAACCATCTGTAATGAGATCCAGTGTCCTCTTCTGACCTGAAGGTAGACACAATACTGTGCACATAATAAATAAATAAATCTTTTTTAAAAACCCACATTTTTATAG
>NW_004949154.1:458758-469282 GCF_000317375.1 Microtus ochrogaster | reverse complement strand
TTTGGAGCCTGTCCTGGAACTAGCTCTGTAGACCAGGCTGGTCTCGATCTTACAGAGATCTGCCTGCCTCTGCCTCCCGAGTGCAGGGATTAAAGACGTGCGCCACCATCGCCCGGAAAACCCACATTATATCACAAACTTTCAAAACATATTTATCTGCATCTTTGTTCATTTTGTGCTATTCTATCAGGATACTTGATGCCGGGGAGCATAAGGAACAAAGACGTAGCTCTTACAGTGTGGAGCCTGTGTGACGTCTCTTTAATTCTGTTCATAAGGGAGGAACGCACAGTTTCATCTCCCCTTAGTGCTTTCTCATTGGTCATTAAGTTTTAACAGCGGAGGTTTGGAGGGGGAATGTCCAGCCATATACAGACCATATCTGGACTGCATATAGAAGGCCGAGGGTCTGTCATCTAAAGTCAGGAGGATGTGTGAGACCATGGGGAGTAGATTAAAACAAGCGGCAGCTGCCAGGTACGTTCCACCAGAACTCCAGGCTGGATCTGATTCAAATCCTGTTCCAGGGCCCCAGAGAAATGGCTCAGGGGTTAAGAACAACGACTTCTCTTCCAGAGGAACCGGGTTTGATTTTCAGCATTCACATGGGGCTCACAACTACCAGCAACCAGGGATGTAACTCCTTGTTGTAGCCTCTGTAGGTGCCAGGCATGCACATGGTTCACAGACATACTTGCAAGCAAACTCCCATACACATGAAAAGACGAAGATCCAGATATGGAGGTAAGCAGAGGCTGACTGGGGGATGCTTGGGTTTGTTATCTCAGGCTGATGGCTCCTCATGTCTCTACCCACAGCTTCACCACTTCAAATGAAGATTTGATCACATTTGTTTATTTAGTTTGTGGTGGCATTAGGGACACCCATGCCACAGTGAACAAAGAGAATCAGAAGACACCTTGTGGAAGTCAATTCTCTCCTTCCACCATGTAGGTCCTAGGGATAGTCCCTGAGGTTTGGTGGCAATGGTATTACCCCTTGAGCCGTCTCACTGGCCCCTGTGCTTTCTGCTTTTACGGATCTTTAGCACGCTTCCAATCTGGGGCCACTATGGCTAAAGCTGCCAGATCATTTCTGGGCATATGTGTGTTTTTTTGGGGGGGGGCACACGCACTCATTTCTCTTGTGAATAAATGTAGCCGTGGAATTGCTGACTTACGGTTTGTTCTTAATTTGCTGTTGCTGTTGGTTTTTGTTGTTGTTCTTTGAGACAGCATGTCGTATGGTCCAACCTGGCCCTCCTGCCTCAGTCTCCCAAGTGCAGGGAATACAGATGTGTGCCACCATGTCCCGGTCTGATGGTTTGTTTCCTATGGGTGGATTGGGAAGGGCCTGCAGGGGTTTGCCTGACCGTGGATATGTAGGCTATCCAAGGAAATGGGGAATATTTGTGGGAGATCACACCAGTTGTCAGGCGGACTAGCCTCTTCCTGCAATGGGCAGTAGCCAGTGGCTGGCCTGGAGAACTCTAAGCCTGAGCAGGCAGCAGAGAGCATTTCAAAGCTGGCATGCCAGTGACTTCCTTGATTATTCGTGACTACGCCTTGCCCCCACAGCTCTGTGCAGGAGCTGGAGGAGTGAATCCGCACCCTCATGCTTGCAGACAGGCTCACTCAGGCCAGAGGCTGTGCCTGCCTAGAGGAGGACTTTGGGTTTTTTTGAGAAGGCACTGTGATTAACAGGAAGCCGGGATCAAATCAACAAGACCTTGTCACAGCAAAACAAGCCCTTAGCTAGTGGCACCACTACAGCCAGCAAATCAGAATCCGAGTTCAGAGGGTACAGAAATCCCCAAGTAACCAGATTAGGTTTGTGTTTACAGGAGTGCTGAGGCAGGGGTTAAGGGGCTGGAGATTCCCAACACATTCTTCTGTCTCTTCGAAATGGAGCAGACCTTTTTACAGCCACATACGTTGCTGGGACCAGACTGTCAGCAGTTCAAGAGGCTGTTTGACTTACCCAATCAGTCTAGAAACACCAAAACAGCTCCTTGTCCTCATACAGGGAAACATGAGGAAGTGGAGAATGACAATCATAGCGACTCAGTGCAAGTCATTTCCTCTGGCACTGTGGCACTGATTAGTACAAAGAACAGGACCAACCCTGTCTGTATTTATAGACCACACAGAAAGCCTTGCAATCATTCACTGGAAAAAGTAAATATGACTCTGAAAATATAAAATATTGTGTTGGGCCTCAGCGATTGATTATGGTCAGAATGAAGGAATAATTGAAGTTGCCTTAGACAATAGAGCTGCCCAGTCAGTACGGGTCCTCTCTTGGGATCTCTTGCCACTTCCCAGGCAGAAAGCAGATGGTTTTTAATGATATAAGCCCATGTTGGTTGTGGGGTCTGGGGAATATACCTAGATGTGGTGGGAGTATGAGGATCCCACGCCCAGAGCACCCAGGATTCTCAGTAGTCAGCAGGAGCAAGAGAGGCCTTCTTTCCTACTCTGAGCTCTCCAACTTTTACATCTTTCCATTGCCTCTCTGTCATTCCCACTGGAGACTGATGACTGCAGAAGAGCCCTTAGCAATGGGGTTGGAGGGCTCTGAACTGAGAAGCACTGTAGGGGATTCTAGCCAGGTATGTTGGTTTCTCATTACAGCCCCAAGTCACCTCTCCAGCCATGCCCTGACTGCACCCGGCCTCTACACAGACCAGTCTTCTCCACTTTTCAGACCCTTTGCAAAAGAAAAATAAGCATTGGGGGTTTATTCGACTGTGAATGAGGAACAAGACAGTAAGGCCAGCTCCAGGAGGAGATCCTAGGCAGAGTATTTGCTGACTTGTTTTTGTTTCAATGACACTAAGTGTGGTGGTAAACACCTACAATCCCAGTACTGGACACGGGTGCAGGAGGGGAAGGCACTCAAAGCCATCCTTAGCTACATACTGTGTTCCAGACAAGCCTGGAGTACATAGTCTCTGCCTCACAACAATGACAAGAGGAGAAAAAAGGAAAACAAGGCAATATTAGAATAAGTTTCAAAATTGGCATTGTTCTCTGGGAAAATTGACCTTTTGAGATTATCACATCTCAGAAAAATTTTGTGTTAACATGGAACTCACTTCACAGACCCAAGAAGCTCATGTCAGTAGCCTCCAGAAGCTGGATCACAAGCCCAGTCTCCATTTGCTTCTGCTAATGAAGTGTTACTGGAACTAGCCAGATGAATATGTGTAGTCATTATTTATGGCTGATTTTGAGCCACACTGGCAGAGCTGAGTCATGGAGCTGCAGTAGGGGCTGTGCAGCCCAAGGAACTGTTTTCACCTTGAGGAAAGCATTTGCCTGCCCTGAAAACACAGAGGTTTTTTTTTTTTTTTCAAAAAAATGATTTGTGTGTATGCATGTGGAGAGCACACATTTGAATGTAAGTGCTTGCACATATGAGTGTGAGTGCTTGTATGTATGGGGTGTATGATGGAGGAAGGTCATTGGTTAAGTAATAAAGAAACGGCTTGGCCTCATAGGTTAAAACATAGGTGGGAGGAGTAAACAGAACAGAATGCTGGGAGGAAGAGGAAGTGAGCTCAGACTTGACAGCTCTGCTCTCTGGAGCGGAGATGCCATGCTCCCCGCTCCAGGGCAGACACATGCTATGAAGCTCCTACCAAGGATGGACATAGGCTAGAATCTCCCTGGTAAGCCACCTTGTGGGCTACACAGATGATTAGAAATGGGCTAAATTAATATGTGAGAATTAGCCTAGAAGAGGCTAGATAGAAATGGGCCAAGCAGTGTTTAAATGAATACAGTTTGTGTGTTGCTCCTATTACAACAGGTGTATATTTGTGGAGGGGTGTGTGTGTGTGTGTGTGTGTGTGTATGCATCTGGAGACCCAAGATTGACATCTATGTCTTCCTCAACTGCTCTCCACATTATATATTGAGGCAGGGTCTCTCAGTTGAACCTAGAACACACCAACTAACTTGTCTGACTAGACAGCTTGCCCTGGGAATCCTGTCTCTGTTTCTCAGGCACTGGGATTGCAGGTGGCCACTATACCCACCTGGTTTTCACTTGGGTTCTGGGGCTTCCAAGATCAGGTCCTCACACTTGTCCAACAAATGCTTTACCTGGTGAGCCATCTTCCAAGCACCACACATTTTTAAAGACTGTAGTAAAATACATATGAGATACACTTTACCATCTAGTCCATCTTAGAGGGCACTGTTCAATAGCATGGGACATTTTGGTATCGTGTGAGACCATTACTCCTGAAAAACTGAAAATCCATACCTAAGACACACAGCTCCTGTTTCCTACCATAACCACTAGCCACCACCGTTCTCTCTCTGTCCGGGTGAGTCTGACTAAGCACTTCACATATTAAATGGCAACATGCAGCATCGGTCTTTTTGTGCCTGACTAACTTTAGCACGGTATCCTCAAAGATCATCCGTATGTAGCATAAGGCCACATATCAGTTTTGTGTGTGTGTTGTGCGTGAATGTGTATGCACACACGCAGAGGCCAGAGAAGGACGTGGGGTGTCTGTTCTATCGCTCTCTGCCTTATTCCTGTGAGACAGGGTCTCTGCCTGAATGTAGAACTAGGCTAGCGGCCAGAAAAGCCCTAAGATCTTCTGTCTGCCTCCCACTGGGGCTACAGGCATGTGTAAAACCATGTTTGAACTTTTACCTGGGTTCTGAGGATTTGAACTCAGGTCCTCACATCTGCATAGCCATCACTCCTACCCTCTGAATCACCTCCCCAGCAGTCTTCCCTTTAGTTAAAAAAGATTCTTGAGGCTGGAGAAATAGCTCCTCTGTTGAGAAGGCTTACTGCTCTTCCAGAGGACTAAAGTTTGAGTCAACATACACAGTGGCTTACAACTACCTGTGACTCCAGTTCCAGAAGATCTGACACCCTCTTCTGCCTCCCAGCAGCTCCTTCTGGAATGTGGTACATACACACACGCTAGGGCATGCACACACACATGAACATAAAATAAAATAATAAACATTTTAAAAAATCGCCTGAGACAGGGTTTCAGTATAGAGCCACAATTCTGCTACTTTGACCTTCTAAGGGCTGAGGACTTGTGCCACCAGCCCGATTCCTTTCTTCTTCAGACTGAGTAATACGGCTTCCATTGTGTGCAAATGCCTCATTTCACCCATCCAATCATTGTTAATGAGCACTGGGTTGCTTCCATCCCTGGCTATTTCCAGTACACTGTTATGAATAAATATATACACATATATGTATATAAACATATATATATATATCACCCTGAGATCCTGATTTCACTCCTTTTGAGCATGTCCAGAAGTGGAATTGCTGCATCATACAGTGGTTCTGCTTCTTTTAAGCTTTGAGAGAACCCCATCTTGTTTTTCATAGCCCCATTCTCGTTCCCATCAGCAGTGCATGGGGATCCCAATTGCTCCACCTCGGTGTACTCTATGTAGATTACCTATGTTTTTCTATGTTTGTCTTCTTGATCAGTCTATGAATTCCTGAGGATCCCTGTAATCCTTTTCTTGTCATTACCAACATGCCAGCTTCTTGTGAGCCAGTGGACAGGAGGTTAGGAGGGGTTAGTGTTGTTGATCCTGAGAGAGATTTTTAAGCCCAAGAGATGTTGGAAGCTCTTTGCTTCTCAGGGTTTCAGAACACAGCAGCACAGAGCTGAGACTCAGTGTACTTAGCAGAGGAGTAACACTTAAGCCCTACTCCCTCAGGTCCTCTCTGCTGGTCTCCTTGATAGAGCCAAGAGGCAGCACCTTGTTCTTCCAGCTGAAGTCGTTTTATTTTTTTCCTGGGAATCCCTTTCAATCATAGCATAGGGAATCATGATAATTACGATCCTGCAGGCATGTAGCTCTGGATCCTGGGTACACAAGAATGACTGGTCTTAGAGGAGAGGGAGAGCCTGTCTGCAGGGGGAATCCTTGAAGAAGACTGAGCCAGAGATAAAGAGGTCAATTCTCCCATTGAAGACTTTCAGTGACCCAACACAGCTGTCTTTTTGCCCGAATGGGGAAGCCATAGAAGTAGCCTGGGTGATTTATCAGACTAGACAAATTATACAACATGTCCCGAAGGGCCTTAGGAGGCAGAAGCAGAAAGGGCTGGGCCAATAAGACACACCCTGGAGGCAGTCAGCAAATAGAAATGGCCTGGTGTTGGGTGAGGGATATTGGAGAATAGGCATGTGGTAGCAGCTCCCAGATTCACCTAGGCACCAGTCTCATGCACAGACTTGTGGTTAGTTTTGTTTTGTATAATGGTATATTTTCTTACTTGTAATTCATTCAAGTGGATTGTTCTGTGGAACCACAAATAAAACAGATCTGCATATATATTCTGAGTCAGATAGGTAGTATATACCTGCAGTTCCAACACTCAAGAGGCAGGAGGATTATGAATTTGAGGCCAGCCTTGAAAAAACATCTGATGTATCAATGTACCTGTGAGTTCAATGTGATAAGTATAGACAAAGACAAGACAGGAGAAGACAGGAGGGTATGTTTGGGGAGGACCCTGACTTCAGCAATCAAGGTACAGCTGCCACATAGAGACCATGGCGTATAGTGAGGACCTGAGAATCAAAACCATAGACTCTCATGGTTCCATAGTTAAGAGTACTTGCAGGTCTTGCAGAGGAACTGGGTTTTGTTCCCAGCACTCACATGGCAGCTTACAACCATCCAAAAAACTCTAGTTCCTGAGGATCTGATGCTCTCTTCTTGCCTTCTTGGGCCTTGGTACACATAGGCACATGCAGGCAAACACATATACAAAACAATACAGTACACTAAAATAAAAATAATACATCTTAATGGGAAAAAAAAGCAACCCTGAGATTCTCCTATGAGATGGAACTCAACTTGACATTTAAGTCTTTATTGGTGACAGCCAGAGATGTATGGTGAGACCAATGTTGGGAGCCAGGTTCTGTGCCCTCATAGGAGAAGAGCAGGGGAAAGAAGTCTTTTGTTTAAACTGTGTGCTTCTGTGTTCTTGAATCAGCATCTCTGGGAACAAGAACCTTGATTTCATGTGTAGTGAGCCCAGCACAGGTCCAAGGACTGATGTTGGCAGCTGTGGGTGTAGACAAACCTCTGACACAGAACCAGGCCTACTCAGCCTTGGCTACGTGGCCTCAGACCATTTACCTCATACTTCATTTTTTATCAAAGTTAAGATAATGCTCCCTCCAAAGCTTTGATGTAGAGATGACAGAAGGGTAGGCACTTTGTAAATAAAGTCCTGGCCAGCTTTTCCTGGACTATGAGTCCAGGGCTGTTGACCCTCCCTTGATGCTAATCATTAAGCCCAGAAGGAGGTAGGTGCATCTTTATGATTCAGGGGGTGAGAAAAATCCAGGATGAAGTGATGGGCTCTACTCACTGCCTACAGCCTCCCAGACGACACTGGCAGAGTCTGCTTGAAGTGGGTCCTCAAGGCCTCCACTAGCACGTTGGACTCCCTTCCCTGGGGTACTTTCCAAAAGGAAACTGGGAACAGGAATAGCCAAGCTATGGGTACAGCATTCCTGTGAATGTGGGAGACAGTTTCCCAGGGAACCCATGTTCACCTCCCTGAAGCTGGACTAGAGAATTCCAAGGACAAGGAAAGTCCCAGGCAACTCAGTGCTGAGATGAGAGCCATTTTAGCTCACAGAGGGAAGAGCCTACTTTGGGTTCCAGGAGCATCACAGACTGTAATGGCAGAATGCCCTTCATATTGAACTTAATCTGGCTCTCAGCACATGGGCTAGGGCCATGAAGGCGAGGAGGTGGCGTTCCTCTGAGGCTTCATGCTCCACGGCAGGAGACACCTGAGTGCAGTAATGAGAGAAATCTGTAACTTCTCCTTGAATAAACCCACAGCCTCTCATCTCTGACCTTTCTAGTTTGCGCGATAAATCCAGAAAACAGCCAGACTTGCAAACAATGGGGGCGGGCAGTCTTCTTCCAGCTTGGCACTTTCTGTGCCAGGTAGGGCCAAGGGTAAAGGCACAGCTGTAGGGTCCTCTCAAAGAGGATCCTAGGGAATCCTGGGCCATTTCAGGTAAAGGACAGTCTCTGATTCACTGACGTCATTTTGATGCTCTTGGCGTTGTCTTTCTGGGCCTCAGCAACCTTGGAATGATCAAGTCCAGTGGGTTGCTCCATCTGCAACCTGTCCGCTGGAGCTACAGCAATGCTCGGTGCTGCAGCCCTGGGGCCTCACGCCATAATGAAGTACCACTGGCCTTGTGAGATCCCTTGGTGACACCTTAGCAGCAGGATCCTGGTGACGGTGTGTGTGTGTGTGTGTGTGTGTGTGTGTGTGTGTGTGTTAGGGTGGGGCAGAGGGAGGTGAAACTTCCTCCTTGCTCCTTACTCACAAAGAGCATTTTGGAAGAGCTGTGTCCAGGGGGCTTTGACATCTTGTCTTTCCACTGTCAAAGGCATATCATTTCTGCAGGAGACTTCCAGAACGGAGGCGAGTCATTCCTGCACCCTTGCCCCCAGCTCTTTGGCATTCACCTATAAAGCCCTTGGATGGTCTGAAAATGTTGTTCGGGGGTGGAATGCTTACCTGGCATGTGCCAAGCCCTGGTTTCTCGAGCTATACCACAAAAATCAGGCATGGTGCTGCACACCTGTGACCCTAGAACTCGGGAGATGGAGGCAAGATGATCAGAAGTTCAAAGTCAGTCAGCCTTGGCTATGTATTAAGTGAGTATGAGGCCAGCCTAAGCTACGTGAGACTATCTCAAGGTGAGGGCCAGCCTAGACTACATGAGACTATCTTAAGGTGAGGGCCAGCCTAGGCTAGGTGAGACTATCTCAAGGTAAGGGCCTTTGAGACAAAGGGCGTTTCCTTTGGGAAGATCTTAGGAGACATCCAAGAGCACATAAGAAGGAAGGGACATCTGAGAGTGTAGGGATCTGGGTTATAATTCTTGACAGATAACCATTAATCAATTCTGTCTCTGGGCCTTATGAAGTGAGAGATAGCAGGGTGGCTGGTGGCCATGGGCAGTTGTGAAAATCGGCTGAAAAGTCAATAGAATTGTTTTGCAGAGCATAAATCACCATAGGCAATAGTCTAGACAAGAACATGGTGTGGTTCTCGGCCACTTGGATGGTGATTTATGCTGGCTCAGGTTACAGTTGCTTTCCAGCTCATCCCTCCGACTCGGTTCTGCCCCAGCCCACGAATGTTACCAGGTTGGAAGACCCCAGAAGGAATGGCAGGGCAAGCCAGGCTGGTCTTCCAGCTTGTTGACTTGCACAGCGATCCAGGCACATGTGTGGATAGTAAGGGAAGGCAGAGAAGTGGAGCTGGGACCAGAAGCAGAATGCTTTAAGTGGTGGGGTCACTGAGGACTTAGAAGAGAGACTGGATCTGGTAGCATCCATGGGCTGGGGCAGAACTGAGTCAGAGCGATGAGTTGGAAAAGCAGCTGCAGCCTGAGCCAGCATATTGTTTCTCTCCTCTCCTCTCTTCTCCTCTCCTCTCCTCTCCTCTCCTCTCTTCTCCTCTCCTCTCCTTTCCCCGTGTTCCTCTTTCTTTCCTTTCTTTGAGATAGGTTGGCCTCAAACTCACACTCCTCCTTTCTGCATGTTCCTAGTCTGGCGTTCCAGTACGCACCACTGTGGCCAACTTTAAAAGCTGGCTTTTTGTAAGGGTCATATCTTATCAGTGCTCAAAATGGTTTTGAATTTCAGGGTGTACCCATTACTTTTCTTGCTGCCGTCACCAAAGATATGACAAAGGCAACTTAAGGAAGGAAGGAAAGTTGTATTTGGGTTTTCAGTTTGAGGATGCAGTCCATCCCAGTGAGGGTGGCTCTGCCTGTGATGGGATGAGCATGGTGTGACTGGCCATATGGTGTCCAGCTCGAGAGAGAATGAATGCTGAGGCCCAGCCATGTCTCCTTGATAGTCTTCAGACCTGGGATCCAGCACGTGTAGTGCTTGCCACATTCGGTGTGGGTCTCCCCCTCATTTAAAGCTCTCCAGAAACACATTCACAGACTACCCAGATGAGTCTTCAAGCTGATTCTAAATCTCAAGTGAATGACCAAGATTAACTACATCACAGCATTTCGGACTAAGGCTGCTCAGCCTGTAAGTTGTCTGATTTTTCTCTTTTGCCATTGTGAAGATTGGGGCTCAGCAGGGAGAAGGAGCTGCTTGCAGGTACAGAGGCAGAGTGTGAACTGCGCCAGAACTCTGGCCTTCTGGCCCATGAGGTTTTGGTTTCCAGGCTCCAATATCCCTCTGGTTTGCTTTCTGTCAGCCCAGACCTCCTGCGGTCCTACTGGTCTGTGCTAACAGTGACTTCCCAACCCCACTACTGAACCTTGCCTTGATGGTGGATTGCATAGTGAATAGCTTTCTGTAACTCAGCAACAGATTCTTGAGCACATTCTGTATGACTGATAAAACATGAGCTGTTATCTGTTGAGTGTCCATTTAATAACTGCAGCTTGGGGTGAATGACTGTGTGTGTGTGTGTGTGTGTGTGTGTGTGTGTGTGTGTGTG
>NW_004949154.1:449105-458658 GCF_000317375.1 Microtus ochrogaster | reverse complement strand
GTGTGTGTGTGTGTGTGTGTGTGTGTGTGTATGTGTGTGTGTGTTACAGGTGGGGATAGGAATCCAGGAGGCATTTACTGAATTCCCAAGTTTCTGTGTTGAAAGACAAAGAATGCCCTCCCAAAGACACAAGGCCAGGCAGTAGAAAGAGAGACAGTTTATAAAGAAAGAGAAAGGCACTCCTGAGAGAATGGGGGAGGGCTAGTTAGTGCTTGGGCAGAGGCTGTAACCGTGAGCACCTGCCGAGAGTCTCATGACCCTTCACGTCATTTACATTCCTTCCACCTGCCTCTCCCTGTGTTTTTGTGTGTTTTTGTTTTGTTTTGTTTTGTTTTTTGGATTTTTGAGATAGGGTTTCTCTGTAGCTTTGGAGCCTGTCCTGGAGATAGCTCTTGTAGACCACGCTGGCCTTGAACTCACAGAGATCCGCCTGCCTCTGTCTCCCAAGTGCTGGGATTAAAGACGTGTGCCACCACCGCCCAGCTCCCTGTTTTGTGTATCACAGGCTTTCCCCACACATGTTGAACATTGCCTGTAGCCCAGGAAAGAAAGAGTTTCCAGTCTACAGCCAGCTGGCTTCCTTTGCATGTTAACCTTGATGCTCTTCTTTCTAGTCCCTACTCTGCCGCGTCCCACATTCACTCAATCAACGAATCATACCAGATGCCAAGCATGTGCCAGGCTCTTGCTAGGGGCTGAGAATATAATACTGGGCAAGGTGGACCTGGTCCCCACCCTGAAGAAATTAACATTCTGGAAGAAAGAAAGACAATAACAAAGCAGCAAACCAGCCATTACAAAGCGCGACAGCTATGTGTGGTTAAAGAAAGGGTCAGGGAGGGGGGAGGGCGGCGGATGGGCGGGAGCCAGTCAGGGAGCTCTGGAGTATGACTTTGGAGCCAAACGTGGGCAGGGCCTACGAGGAATACTTTGGGCATAGGTGGTGGTCTGGGTCAAGTTCATGAGGCAGGAATGAACTTGACTTTTTAAACCCATGCCGTAAGCCTGTCACGAGGAGTTTAGATTACTCTAAATATGAGGTTAGCTTGAGCAGAGGGGAGTGACAGGACCCAACCTGCACGTTCAGATCTCTTCGACTGAACAGAACAGGAAGATTGTCAGGAAGCTCCTAGAGAGTAGGCCAGACCAGGCCGGGGTGGGCTTGGAGTGGGGAGGGAGGACTGCCACGGTAACATGAGGTTGGATATAGGAGCAAGAAGGAGAGTTCCTCCGTCCAGCTAATGGGTCCAGAAAAGCCTGTCTTGGAGCTGCTTCAGGGAAGGGCTGGCTCATGCGGACTAACCACAGCCTGCCTCAGACCTCCCAGGCTTCCTCATACAGTGCCCAGTGTATTCTGGCAGCTTCTTATCACAGCTCTGAGGTCACAGTGGGCCAAAGAACAGCATGTGGACAGACAGGGGCACATCCGCTTAGAGGTGCCCGTGGTCCCACAGGCTAGTGGGAGCAAATTACACTGGCTTGTGGCATCCACCTGCACAAAGGCAGGACCAGAGAACCCCTAGCTGGTGTGTCCCAGGCTGTTTTCAACTACAACCCCAAAGAACCGTTGTAAAGGTCCTCCCTTCTTTTATCAGAAGCCTGTACAGATATGCTTCAGAAGCCCCCTTTATCTTTAGGGAAATTGACAAGTCATTCTGCAGACGCCTGAAACCGACAATAGTACCGGACCCTATTAATGTTTTATTCTTGTATGTATACACTTGGGTAATGTTTAATTTGTAAATTAGGCTCAGTAAGATATTAACAATGATAATTAATAATAAAATAGAGTGAGTATGGCAACACCCTGCAATAAAGTGTATTTAAAATGTGTGGATTATTTAGTTCTGGAATTTTCTGGCTAGTATTTTCTTGCTGGGGGTCCCATGAATGCTGAGGCACAAGCATGTTAAATAAATAAACAAATGTTTAAAATCACTTTTGCTTCTTTACCAAACATGGTTCCCCATTGTCCCTGCTGCTGAGTCCTTCTAAGAGCGCAGGCTTAAGCCCTACTGTGTCCCAGGAGCCTTGAGGGAGTAAGGCCTGTGTTTCCTACAGACTTCACAGCCTTGGGCCTGCTGCATGTCTCACAGAAAAGAGACTCTGTCTTTCTCGTCCTTCATCCTTCTGTGTCCCTAGGCCCAGAGACAGCATGGCTGTTCTTCCTTAGGATCACATAGACCTCAGGAGCCCCTTGGCTAAGGTTGGGGCCAGCAAAACACCACCAGTCATGGCTCTGTCCCTACTTGGCCAAAATGTGCTGCTTGACAAGTCCTTTTACCAAGAGCTGCAGGCAAATCGCAGCTGCTTGGGACCACACATGGGAAAGCAGTTACAGTCCACTTTAGTCTTCATTTAGATTATCTAACTGTCCTGCCTGCCCTCTATCCCACAGATGGGAAACCCGAGCCTTGGCGGGGCCTGGTTTGAGGGGCTCACAGGTTTGTTTTGTTTGTCCTGCACCAAAAGAGCAGGATCCTCCATGGCAGTGCCTACGCAGCAGGCTGCAGACAGAGGCCTGGGCCTTGGGTGGCATGGGCAGGCGTCTGCAAGGTACGGTCTGCACACTACACCTCCCACAAATTGCCAGTTGCTGCTCTGAGACTAAAAAAGTGCAGTAATTAGGAGTCAGCATTTTGGAATGCTTCCTGCAATGTGGTGAAATCACTCTACATCTATGAGAATAAAAACATCTGGCCTTGGAGACTGAGTTGTTTTTGCATTTTCTTAAAAAAAAATGCCTTAACTCGTCAAACGTGGTGATGAGCCCCTTTAATCCCGACACTCAGGAAATGGAGACAGGAAGATCAGGAGTTCAAGGTCATCTTTGGCTACACGTCAAGTTTGAGGTCAGCCTGGGCTATAAGAGGCTCTGACCCAAAATAAAAACTAAAAAAAAAAATTTAAGTTGATATAATATTTGTGCAGATTTATGAAGTACAATATGAGAGAATGATATGTGTATATAGTATGTAATGATCAAATCAGGGCATTTAGCATTTTGTCTCCTTAAATATCATGGATTATGAACCTTTGATTCTTCTAGTTGTTTTTAAAATTTCTTTTAAAAATGTATATTATTAGTTCATATGTGTGTTCACATGATACATGTGTTAGTGTGAGCTTGCTGTGGGGGCCAGAGGGCTACTTGTGGAAACTGATTCTCTCCTTGACCTTAAGTTCTGGGGTTCAAACTCAAGACATTAGACTTGGTGGCAAGTGCGTTTACCTGCTGAGTCCTCTTGTGGACCCTGGTTTGTACCTGGATGTATATCATAATCTATAGGTTATCTCCACACTTCCATGCTGTAGAGCTCTGGTGTTGTGGAATATTAGTTTCAGATATGTTACATTTGTTTATGCTGTGGAATATTTGTCTAATGTGTGAGATGCAGTCTTTTATGTTACATTTGCTTTTTGTTTTTTCTTTAAAGATTTATTTATTTATTATGTATACAGTGTTCTGTCTGTGTGCCAAAAGAGGGTACCAGATCTTATTACAAATGGTTGTTAACCACCATGTAGTTGCTGGGAACTGAACTCAGTACCTCTAGGAAGAGTAGCCAATACTCTTAGCTGCTGAGCCATCTCTCTAGCCCTATGTTACATTTGTTTAACTCTGTAAAGCTGTGTTACTTTACTTGCCTAAAACACCTGATTGGTCTAATAAAGAGCTGGACAGCCAATAGCAAGGCAGGGCGAGGATAGGCGGGGCTGTCAGGCGGAGAGAATAAAGGGGAGAGAAATCTAGGCTCCAGAAGAGAAGGAGGAGTGAGAAAAGGAGGAGGGGAAGGTACTGAGCCACACAACTAGCCACAGAATAAGAAGGGAAGGAAGACATAGAATAAAGAAAGACAGAATCCCAGAGGCGAAAGGTAGACAGGGTAATTTAAGTTAGCAAAGATGAGTAGAAACAAGCCAAGCTAAGGCCAGGCTTTCATAAGTGAGAATAAGTCTTGTGTCTTTATTTAGGAACTGGGTGGTTGTTCCCCCCACCTGAGAGAGAAAAAACAAAACAAACAAACAACTACACTCTGAAGATAATCCCTTCTCTTTAGCTATTTTTTAAAAAAAGACATGTACTTTTATTTATATGTATGGGTGTTTTGCCTGTGTGTGTATGTCTGTGTACCACGAGCATGCCTGGTACACAAAGAGTCCAGAAGAGAGTGTCAGATACTCTGGGACTGGAGTTATAGGTGACTATGAGCTGCCATGTGGGTGCTGGGAATTGAACCCAGGTCCTCTGGAAGAGCTGTCAGTGCTCTTAACCACTGAACCATCTCTTCAGTCCCCTAACTATGCACTAATCTCTGTGTCACCCCAATCTTTTGAAGTCTCTACCTGACATTTTCCTGTTCCTTTTTCTATAATAGTGATTTTTTTTGTCACATTTCAGGAGAGTCTCATTCTGTGACAGATTAGAAATGAAAATACAAACAGCTGTCTCCTTTTCCCCGGCAGTTTGAGCAGCATATTGTGGAGCCATGGCCTCTTGCCACACACCAAGCATGGGTCTTTGGCCTCAGAATTAACACAGAAAATAAATAACTTTCAGTTGTTTGACTGAGCCAACTAATGTGCAGAACCCCAAAGGTTTTTGTTTTAGCCCCAAGTAGACACATCCCAAGGCCAAGACAAGCAAGTGGCTTTGTTACTGTCTCCATGTAGCATACAAAATAATGGGTTTCACTGATAGATTTCATAGGCTGTTTCTGGGGCTCAGAGCATGGACCCCCATCCCAGTGTCCCTGTCCTGTCCTCCTGTTGCTAGTTCCCTTTCTCTTCTCAGTAGCCAGGCAGCTTCATGACTCACCGTGCCCTGGGAGGACTAGCTTTCACAACCGTCAGTGTGCAAAAAAGTGTGTTTTGCCCCTGAGGTCTCACCCAGTCAAACCTGACAGAGCAGTCAGAAATTAAAACAACCACAGAATTACATTTTTTTATTGGGAGGGCAGGGCACGTGTGTGGGAACACACACATGTAGAGGTCAGGGGACCACTCTCAGGAGTCAGTTCTCTCCTTCTACTACCTGGATCCAGGGATGGAACTCAGGATGTCAGGCTTGGTGGGATCCAAGTAGTACCTTTACCTACTGAGCCATCTCACCTGCCCAGAAGTGACGGATGGATGGATGGATGGATGGACGGAAGGACGGATGGATGGATGGACAGATGGACAGATGAATGGACAGACGGATGGACGGACGGACGGACGGACGAATGGATGGATGGATGGATGGACGGATGGATGGACGGACGGATGGACGGATGGATGGACGGACGGATGGATTTTGAGATAGAGTCTCATGTAGCCTGGGCTGACGCAAACTTTCCGTGCAGTCAGTCCAGGTTGGCTTTCAACTTTTGGTTCTCCTGCCTCCACCTCTCCCGTGCTGGAATTATAGGCATGTGCCACCATTTGTGTGTGCTATGGAGTTCTGGGGATGGAATCCAGGACTTCATGCATTCTAGGCAAGCACTCTACCAACTGAGCTCTATCCCCACATCGGGATTTTTTTTTCTTTCTTTTCTTGTGGTGGTGTTCTCTTAAAGACACAGTCTTGCTAAATAACTAAACTTGTTTAAACTCCAGTTTGTGATTCTCATGCCTCCGACTCCTGAGTATTGGGATTCCAGGCTTATACTGTGCCTGGCTCAGTAGCTGGGAATCTGCCAGGAAAATAATGTCTTGTTACTTTTCCTATCTCCAGGGCTTAGATGATGCCTGTCACAGAGTACACACAGGTCCCATCAGTGAAGCAAGCCCTCTGTAAGTCTTGAAGAATAAAGCCTTTCTCACATAGCAGGTCACCGTGGAGGTAAGAGCTGGCTACTTGGCCTATACAAAGGTTTGTCTCTGTGTCTGTTGGGATGATGCCAGCTGGGCTGCTGAGGCAGAGACCACACTGAAGCTGCAGTTGGAAAGACCCACGGCAGGACAGAAGGAGATTGAAAAGGACACTGCACCCCTCCTTTCTGTGACCAGTATACTGAATATATAAACAATGAACCTTAAATAATTAAAATTTCCTTAGGAATCTCATGCTGAGGGAAGGACATGGCTTAGACCTGGTGCCAGTCAAGTGGGAACTTTTCTCTGTAGCAGTTTGGACGACTCATCAGACCACCTGACAAGGGAGACTGAAACCTAGACAAGATGGGTCAGTGATGGGTGGGGCTACATCTTTACCAAGGTTGTTTAGTTATGTATACACATTTCTTGATTTCCATTTATAGCCAGACCTCAAGTCAGTATCCCAAAGACAGACCTGGGGATCACTGAGCCCCACTATTGTTGTTCTTCTATCCGGTGTGGTTACATTGAATAAACCTCCTTTCTCTTCTTTCACTATTGCTTGTCTCTTTAATTGGTGCATTGTGGGTGGGTGGCTGATTCTGGCTTTGGGGTTTTGCTACAGCTTATGATTTGACCATAAAAGCTTTAATAACACACATCTGCCTCCACAACCTTCAATCTCAATAATTTAGGTGACCTGTGAGATAAACTTCACCATTTACCCCAGAGCTCCATGTGTCTGGCCCTGGAACTAGATGACCTGTAGGTGCAGCAGCTGCCTTGGGCCATTAAGGTAGGCGACAGTCTAGGGACCACACGGTGACCCCTGCATCTGTTCAGCTTAACTACAGAGCATAGCAGAATGGCTGCACTTCACTTCTGCCTTCCAAATCTTGCACACAGGTCTGCCATGACCAGCCCTGACCCAGGGCCCGATGAGCAAGGGAATTCTGAGAGATGTAGATCACTTCACCTAAAGTGGTACACCACAGAGCCATCGCAATGTCCCTCCAATGCTACACGAATGAGTGAGAACGAAGGAAGTACCTTGTCTGAGGGCATGCAAGAAGGATTGAAGTTGAGGAGATGACTCAGATCCCCAAAGCCCACATATGTGGGCCAGGCATGTGCAGTGGTCCACATATAAGCCCAACACTCGGGAGGCTGAGGGATGATGTTGTTTTTTTCACTCTTTGTTCTTTGGCTCTTTGGGGAGTCTACCACCCAGCTCCCAAATAAATCACACATGAACACTTATTTATTACTTATGAACGTCTGACCTTAGCTTGACTTGTTTCTTGAAAGATTTTCCTGTCTACCTTTTGCCTCTGGAATTTTATCTTTCTCTATTCTGTATATCTTTTCTTTCCTTCTTATTCCACGTCTGGCTGTGTAGTTGGATGGCTGGCCCCTGGAGTCTTCCTCTCCTCCTTTTCTCATTTCTTGGTCCTTTTTCTCCTTCTATTTATTCTCTCTGCCTGCCAGCCCATCTGTCCTTTGTCCTGTCTTGCTATTGGCTATTCAGCTCTTTATTAGACCAATCAGGTGTTTTAAACAGGCACAGTAACACAACTTCACAGGCTTAAACAAATGCAACACAACTTTGCATCATTAAACAAATGTTCCACAACATAAACAAATGCAGCAGTTCTTAAAATAATATTCTACAACATTATGGGATCCCTGAAAGAAGATGACTAGCTAGACAAGCAGAAAAAAAATGAGCTCTGGGTTCAAGTGAGAGACCCTGCCTCCCCCATATATATGCACACAGGCACAGATGCGCATACACACATGGATATATGTGGCTGTACACATGCCAACATGCATAAATATGCACAACACAGTGCACATACACATGGGGGAGAGAGACAGAGAGAGTATCAGTTGAGAGGTGAAGGTGGGCTGTGAACGGAGTTTTCTAACCAATGGTGTAACTTTTTTACTATATGTACTTCTGGAGGCCTAGAGCACAGCCCGGCAAGTCAGGACACCCCAGCTGCTGTGCTGGGTGAATGACTTCACCCTCTTCCCCAGAGTTTCCTTTGGAATTGAATTCTACAAATGTTTGACAGGCATCCTCATCAAGAATTTAACTCTGAGTCAGACTTAGTTTCTTCCCATGAGCAACTTACTTGCTGGCTGGTCAAGATGTATGAGCTATCTTGATACTATATTCAGAAAGGTTTTGGGATTCCAGGGCTGGGGACCTAGTTCAGTTGACAAAGTACCTGCCACTCGAATGTGAAGATTTGAGTTTGATTTCCAATACCCACATAAAAGCCAGATGCTACAGAGAACATCTATAATTTTAGCTCTGTTAACAGCAGATCTTAAAATAATATTCTACAACAATATGGGATCCCTGAAAGAAGATGACTAGCTAGACAAGCAGAAAAAAAAATGAGCTTTGGAGATCTTGTCTCAAAAAAAAAAAAAAAGATGGGGGAGAGAGGGAGAAACAGATGGAGGAAGACATTTAAAATGTACGCACACGTATATGCACCCATACAATATATTTTTACAGACACCACACACACACACACACACACACACACACACACACACACACACACGCACGCACGCACGCACGCACGCACGCACGCATGCGCGCGTGAAGTTTTGGGAAATCCCAATGAGGGAACTCTGGACTTATCAGAGGAAAGGTCCCTAATGGGCTCTTCAGTAAAGTAGCAGCTTCAGGACAATAATGAGGGGAAGAGGTGCTGTAGCCAGGTCATGGACTGGATTTCAAAACCAATCGTGTCTGGAGAAAGTGAACAGCTCCATGTGCCTGGAGTTAACCTGGCCCCCTGTTGTATATCTTTGGGACTCTGGGAGGCTGCAGATCTGCCTGGAGGGCCTAACGGAAATGGTAAATGGTTGAAGAAAGGTCCCGAGAGTCAACACCCGGAGTCATGGCCTAAGCAGGAGCAAGGAGAGGTGAGACTCTGTCTCTGCTGCTCCAAAGCAGGTTCTACTCCAGGAGGGCAGGCCCTTAGGATACCAGGTGCCTCAGAAGACACAGGGCTCTTGGACCCGGGATGGGCTGGCCCCGGCACACACTAACCACCCGGAAATAGAACCACCAGCAGAGTCACAGATGGGAAAGGACATTAGAGGTAACCCATTCAACACCATAATCTTTACAAGTGAGGGAAGAGCCAAGAGAGGCCCAGTGAGGGTGAGGAGCTTGGAGGGAAGCTCCTCCGTCTGGTTGTCCTTAAACCGGTACATTAGTCAGCTGCTCCACTGGGCTTCCAGATGAGAATGACCAGGGATAGTAAATGATTGGGCCAGGACAGGGTGTTGTCCCCTCTAGGCCTGAAATTGAGAAATGCAACTGGGTCTATGGGGGTCTGGACAGGTCATCAAATCTGGCAAAGCCTTGGCACCATGGAAGCAGTTGGTACCGGACGCGTGTTGGAAGATCTGTGCTTTCACCTGGGACATGTATGTCTTTTCAGTAAGAAAGGTGGGGGTGTGTGGGTACTTAGGCCTTTCTATTCTTATTTTGCTTTCGCCAGCCTCTTAGCTTCAAATAGACCATGGGCCAGCCTGTTCTTAGACATGGAAAACCTCTCAGATTTTCTAACTGCTGTAGACATCAGGTCCCTAGCCTGCCTCTCTCTCTCTCTCTCTCTCTCTCTCTCTCTCTCTCTCTCTCTCTCTCTCTCTCTCTCTCTCTCTCTCTCTCCTTCTCTCCATCTTTCTCTCTCTATCTCACTTTCTCTCCTCTGGCTGATTTGAG
>NW_004949154.1:440926-449005 GCF_000317375.1 Microtus ochrogaster | reverse complement strand
TCTCTCTGTCTCTCTCTCATTGTGTGTGAGTGTGTGTGTGTGTGTGTACACGACACATAAGTGTGTGGCGCATGTGTGCAGGGGTGTACATGGGTATGGAGGCAGAAGTTAACAGCATGTGTCTTCCTCAATCACTTTTCCCACCGTATTGCTGTTATTATTATTACCATGTATAATGGCACGTGAGGAGGTCAGAGGACAACTTCCTCTTATCTACCCATCTGTCTATCTATCTATCGTTTTGTTTTGGTTTTCGAGACAAGGTTTCTCTGTGAGACAGTCCTGGCTGTCCTGAAACTTGCTTTGTAGACCAGGCTGGCTTCAAGAGGACAACTTTCACGCGTCAGGTCTTTTCCCTGTACTGGGAAAGTTCTGAGAATCTGGACACAGGTCATCAGGCTTGGTGACAAGTGTCTTTGCCAAATGAGTCATTTGACCTGATTTCTACCTTATTTATTTATACTTATTTTTATGAATATGTATGTGTGTTCATGTGTATGCGCATGTGTGCGTGTGTGCCCTTCTAGGCCAGAAGAGGATGTTGGATCCCTTGGGTCTGGAGCTGTAAGAGGTTATGAGCTTTCAGATGTGGGATCTGGAAACTGAACTCCAGTCCCCTGCAGGAGCAACAAGTGCTCTTAACTACTGAGCTTTCTCTCCAGCACCCCACATTCCCTCCCAGTCACCTTGTTTTTTAAGACAGTATCTCTCACTGAACCTGGAGCTCATTAATTAAGTGGACTGCCTGGCAGCAAGCCCCAAGGATCGTCCTGCCTTCCACCTATTCTCTGCCATGAGATTACAGTGATGTGTGCCAGGTCTTTTGTCAACCAGGTTATTTTCCTAGCTCTTCACTGAGCCTAAGAGCTGTCGCCTCCCATCTTATGTTCCCCTCTAGTGCTGGGATTAAAGGCGTGCACCACTACCGTCTGGTTTCTATGGCAAACTAGTGTGCCTACTGGAATTAAGGGTGTGTGTCATTGCTGCCTGGTCTGTAAGGCTGGCCAATGTGGCTGTTTTACTTTTTGATCTCCAGGCAAGCTTTATCTATTAAAATAGAAATGAAATACCACTACACTTTACTTCCTCTGTTTTATATGTAAAACCAGACAATCGCCAAGTTTCCTGAATCCTGCCTTTTTGGGCCTGCCTGGGCCATGTGCCCCTTGCAGGTTCTTGCTCCAGGTCTGTGGTCATGGTCCTCCGTTTCAGCTCTGCCCCGTGACTCCCTTTCCTCAGCCGTACTCCTTCTGAGCCTCTCCAAGTTGGTTGTGTATCAGAACTCATCTGTCACACCTCATAGTTCACATGGGAAGAGAGAGCCATCAGAGCATGGGGGTGACATTTATGCCACCAGCAAAGCATGGGGGTGACATCTGTGCCTAGCCCTTTGCATTCCCAAAAGCTTCGCTGGGAAAAGAGCTCTGGAATAGAAGCTAAAAGACACAAATCCTGGTTTTCATTCTGCAGCTACCAGCTTCATGAAACCAGTTTCCTTTCTGATCCTCAGATGAGTAGACTATATGCTAAAATGCTTTTAGCTCCAACATGCTGACTGTGTGTACAGGTCATATCTCAATCTAGCTGTTTATGCACCGTGTGCCTTCCGTAATGTGCATTTCAGTAGATGGAGGTCAGGAAAGCCCTCTGAGGCACCAGCAATTGCCTATTCTCAACCTGGAGGGTCACGACCCCCCAGAATTTACATTTTAAGATTCATAACAGTAGCAAAACTACAGTTATGAAGCAGCAACGAAATAATTTTATGCCTGGAGGTCACTGTTAGGATTCAGGCATTATGCTGACCTGCCGTGTCATCTGACAGGATGTATCCAGGCTGTACCCTGGCCAGCCGAGGGTCCTAGTTTTTTCGAAGGAGCAAAGGTCCCATTAAGAGACAAGTTCCTCCTACTCCCTCTTCTCTTTCCTTCTGCCATTCTCTCTGAGGTCCCTCTCTGTCTCTCCGGTTCTTCTTCCCTTCCTGTCCCCTTTATCTTAAATAAACTCCACACTCACGCTCTAGCACTGCCTGCGTGGCGTATTTGTCTGTCCCTCACCCGCCATGGAACGCGGCAAGGTCCAGCTCTCGCCGTTTTACACCGGTCACTACAACTTGAGAAAGCAGATTAAAGGGTCACAGCATTAGGAAGATTGAGAATGATTAAACTGTAGGTAAACTCTCACTGGGGTTAAGTGGGTGCTGGAAGTCAGGCCAACACAGACACAGACTGTCTGTTCCTTGGAATCACACCTTCATTCCTCACCGAGCTTCAGTTTCTCCAAATGTAAAATGAGGTTGACAAAGTGTGGCCCTACTTTTAGGTGGCACAGCCTTAGGCACCAGAGATAACAATTGTATGGTAAATCAAGTAGGACACCTGATATCTTCCTCTGGCCTTAACATATAATGCATGGGCACCTACACACGTGTGTGCGCACACAAACCCACACCCGCGTGACTTAACAGTCCCCTCAAGCCCTACTCTAAACACATTAGAACCCCAATCCTTGCTCTCTCAATGAGTCCAAAGGTAAGAGGCGGGAACTAGGGTCCTCATAAGAGAAGAGCAGAGGATTCCCCTGAATCTAGATTCTGAACCCTTCTGGAGATTTTGGCTCCATAAGGATCACTCAAGTGTATATGCGTGTTTGTAGTGTTGGTGGTTATCAATAAATTTTTCACCTTCAGGGTTGGGGAGTTGATTCAGTTGGTACAGGCTCACAAGCAGGAGAACTCGAGTACAGATTCTCAGAATCCATATAAAAGCAAGGCATGGTGGTATGGGTCATAACTCCAGCACCATAGGAAAGAGTCAGGTAGCTCCTGGGGGCTCGCTGGCCAGCTACCCACTTTAGCTAAATTGGCAAGTCTGAGGTTCAGTGAGAGACTTTGTCTCAAAAAACAAAGGTGGAGATCGGCCAAGCCTCCACTCAACATGCACATGAATGTTCATATAAACACATGTGTGCACACACACACTACAAAAAGATGTTGACCTTCTGATTCAGACTCTCTACCCCTTGCCCAGCTGTTCATCTCTGTGTGTCGTTGGTTGATTCCACTACCTGTGCTGGCCCTTAGCTTTCTTAAGATGAGATCCTTCCAGATCTAAAAGCTAGGATATTATGATTTGAGCAAATTCGTGGGAACTTAGTGCATTTGAAAAGAGAACCCAAGGCCTCTGGGGCCAGGCTTTCTTCCAGGGAAGGCTGCTAGATCCACAGACATTGCCTGTTTTGTTTACTCTGTGCCTGGCATTGCTGGGGATGCAATAAATGCTCTTGAGTGCTTGAGAGAATAGCTTTAAGCTTAACAAAACAGTTTAGACACGAGACTCATCCAGGCAGTGTGATTTGGTGAAAATGGTGTGGATTATGGATCACACAAATCCCCTCAATGCTTGGAAGTTGTGGGACCTTGGGCAAACCAGGAAACCTCCCTGAGCCTTACTTCATTGTTGGTAAAAGCAGTCCCTGGTGCGGAGTGAATAGTCAAGATCTCTTAAAGACAGAAACAAACATGGGCACCAGCATCGCCATCCCGTCACCAAGGCTTACAGTAACGAGAGCAGCATCACAATCAAGCCCCGTACACTTAGTACTCTGAGGATTGCCCAGTGTTTTCGATCTTCACTGTAACTGTCTGATTTTATTTTTATAAACCTGTGAGATAGGGTTATACCCACTTTTCAAGTAAGAAGACTGAGGCTCAGAGCAATCAAGTGACCTGGTCCAGAATGATGTGTCCAACAAGGGCCAAAGTATAGACAGAGTTCTGGGTCTCTGGTACCAGCAGTCTGTCCATCACATCTGTGTTCTTCCATGACAGAGATGTAGGGACATGTAAAAGCAACAGTCTTATCTGATGTGAGAACCAAGGACTAGGTATACCTCACCCAGCTGGGCTCCCTGAGTAGAGAAAACAGGCCATTATTTAACATACTCCTGGATAAAATAAATTCCTCTAAATCTGTGCAATTACTTTGGTTCTCCTTCTCAGGCCTCCTTAAGTTTGGTACTCTAGGATTTAGTACCTCATTGCTCATTCCTTATTATTTCTTGTTCCCCTTTCTTTTTATTTTTTTTAATTTGAAATTCTTTTAAAATTTTAAACAAAAAATAACTATACCACTTCTTCCTTCTATTTCCTCCCTCCAGCTAGCTACCTTCCCTCCCATGCCCCACTCAAATTGATAGCCTTTTTTTTTTTTTTTTTTTGATTTTCTAGACAGGGTTTCTCCATAGCCTTTTGGTTCCTATCCTGGAACCAGCTCTTCTAGACCAGGCTGGCCTCGAGCTCACAGAGATCCTCCTGCCTCTACCTCCTGAGTACTGAGATTAAAGGCATGTGCCACCACCACCCAGCTCAATTGATAGCCTTTTAAATTATTATTGTTATATATGTATATATATATGCACAAATACACAAATGCAGCCTTATGAGTCTGTGTTTGTTGTTTGTGTGTGTGTGGTTCCAGGGTTAAATAGTTTGTACTGGATAGCCAAAAGAGGACTCATCTCTGGGAAAGGCTAATTCTCCTCTCTCTGTAGTTATCAGTTGTCTGTAGTTTTTTGTCCGTATTATTTCTACTTCCCCATTAACGTGTTTATTGATATTGCCATTGCCCCTGTCTTGTTGCGTAGGCATTTCCAGGATGGACTCTTTCACGACAGACTTCCTGGTGTTCTGACACACACTCTTTCTGCCCCTTTTCCTCAATGTCCCCTGAGCCATAGATGTAGGAGCCGTGATGAAGATGTATCCACTTCACTAGGGCTGCGATTTCCTCCACCCGTTGATTGTGTTGACTTGTGGTTTTCTGTGATGGTCTCTATCTGTGATAATGAAAGACCCTACAGACCCCCCCCCTCAAAACCTGCAGCTAGCATGCTCCCGTGAGAATGTCCTGTTTGTTTGAAAGATTTTCAGGACCTGCAGCTAGCCGGCTCTCATGAGAACATCCCGTTTGCTTAGGGAAACAGGATGCCTATAGTCAGCACATGTGTCAAACTTAGAATATCAACAGTTTACAAAAGAAACAATTCCCCCTATGAAAGATCCCAGCTTAGCTGCTGTAACGTCATTTCTCAAGGCTTTTGACAAACAAATGTAAGTACAGAGTGAGGTCAGGGCCCCTGGCTGCAAAGCAGGATATCTGTGAGATAGGACATCTATACAACAGGATATCTGTTGCCATACATCTGTGCTGGGAAAGAAAAACCACTTATGCCCCTTGCCTCATTCCAACCGACCACTAACCATGCATCTGCTTCTGTAATCTGCTTTTGCTGCCCTCTTTCCTATAAAAAGACCTCCTCCCAGTCTGCAGGCGCGTAAGTCCTCCGAAAGACTTTGCCGCCCCGCAGGTACCTGTGTTTACCTAATAAACCTCTTGCTAATTTCATCCTGTGGTCTCGGAGTGTCCTGAGTCCTGGGGTCTTCGCCGGAGGGAAGGTCCTCTCCGAGGGTCTTTCAATAAAGACAGGCTTCTTTGATGAGGGGTGGAGGCTTCTGTCTCCTAAATCCTGGGATTAAGGTATGTGCTACCATACCTAGCATTGAGATAAATACTTGCAGTCCAGGCTGACCTCAAAGTCAAAGTCTAATGTGGCACTATTGGGAGGCAATGAGACCTTTAATAGGTGGGGGCTAAGAGTGGCATCTTTTGATTATCGGAGTTGTGCCCTTGAAGGAAACACTGGGACCCTAACCTTTTCTATGTATGTGTGCAGTATGTGTGCATGCGTGTAGATGCACATGTGTTTGTACAAACACCAAGTATCCTTTACTATGGGTGTCCAGTTTATCTTTTGAGACAGAGTTTTCCCTGAACCCAGAGCTCACTGATTGGCTAGACTTGCTGGCCAGCCAGCTTTGGAGGTCTTCCTGTCTCTGCTCCCACCCCCGGAAGTAGGGTTGGATACATGCACCATTACACCCAGCTTCTCTGTGAGTGAGTGCTGGGGATCTGAACTCATGTCCTCATACTTGTGTGACAGGCACTTTATGGGCTGAGCCATCTCTTAGCCCTGGGACCCTTTGTAACCTTTCTTTCACTTGTTCTACCATGTTGTTAAACCACAGGTCCTAAGTAGTGACCATACTTGAACAACAGACCATAACAACAGACCATACTTGAAACCTTTAAAACTGTGAGTACAAGCAAACCATTTCCATGTTTAGATTGATCTGACAGTGCTTGTTACTGTCATGGGAAACTGACCAGCGTGATTTAGAACTGGAAAGTGTGCAATGACAGGGCATAGGAAATAAAGCAAGAAGGGGCTGACTATGCCGAAAGTCTGGTGATAAATGAGTTTTTAGAGTTGGAGGTGAGGACATGAGAAGGAGGCAACTTGAGAGACGATTTTAAAGATGGCTGTATTGACCAACAATGAAAAGAAGAGATGGAAGACACTAGAATACTCTCTCTTCTGAGTTTTCTCTTTTCTGGTTTTACTCACAAGGTACCTGTATCTTGCATTCCCTCTTGACACCCTACTAAGTGTAGGGTGTTTGAACAGTGTGATCCATTTTCACTGACCCCCTGAGTAACTAGACTATGGAGCAGCCATCTTCAGCAGCTACCAAAGTCTCCATGCAGGGCAAGATGGAAAACTGTTTTCCCCAACTCAGGAGCACCCTATGTTAGAGCACCATCCCTACAGGACATGCCTCTCCACACATGTGAGGATTTGGCCTGGCCTTTTACCCATTTGGCATGCTGCAAGGGTCTGGAATCCCTGCCACCCAAACTGATCTCTTGTTTCTGATAAAGATCAATATTCAGAATGATGCCTTGGTTGGGTCTCAGCAAGCTGCATTTCTTGGTGCTGGTGGGAGTGCAGGATGCCAGAATTGGAGGCACAGGCAAAAGCCAAAGGAACTGTGTCTCTGTATCTGAGATAGCCCCTTCTCCTAGGTGGTTCTAGTGTGGGCTGGATACTGTAAGATATGCGGTATCTCTAAGTAAACAGCTTCACCAGCCCATCCTAGCAGAAGAGGCAATCAGGCAAAGAAGAGAGTGTCAGGCCACATCTGGTGTGGGACCAGCCTCCTATAGCCATTGCCTAACCCAGGCCTCCTGACCTCTCCCCCAAGATCGTTTAGCTTACCCTGTTGTTTTCCTTGACTCTTGACTTGCCTGCATCCCTTTCCAGTCCCAAGCCACCTCTGGATTTTCCTTCCTTCCTTCCTTCCTTCCTTCCTTCCTTCCTTCCTTCCTTTCTCTCTCTCTTTCTCTCTCTCAAAACAAAAACATAAAAACTACTTTAATTATGTGTGGGTGTGTGCATGTGCGTACAGGTACCCAAGGATGCCAGAAGAGGGTGTTGAATCTCCTGGAGGTGGAAGGAATTCTAGGCACACCACCACCCAGCCAACATGGGTGCTTGAAATCAAACTTGGGTCCTCTGAAAACACAGCACATGTGCTTAACCCCCAATCATCTTTTCAGCCCTCCTTTCCTCCCCCCCTTTTTCCAAAGGGCCTCAAAGAGTTGGCCTTGAGCTCAATCTATAGCAAGGATAAACTTAAACTTTGAATCGTCCTGCCTTTACCTCTTGAAGGCCACAATTACAAGTGTGTGCTTCCATGTTGGAAATCTCAGTCAGGGCCTAAAGTGTGTTGGATGAGTATTCTTCTGGCTCAGCTACAGCCCCAAGCCTTGACATTCTTTTTGCATACCACAGATCCGGTCGATCTGAGCACACCCTTGACTGATGAATTCCTAGCACTCTTCCCAGCTCCCACCGTGAAGCCTTCAGTCCTGGTCTATCCGTAGACATGAGGGAATGCTCTCGACTTGAACTCTCCCCACCGTCAGCCCTGTTTTCCCTGAGCCCTCTATCCCTTTATTCTGCCTTCATTTGGAGGGGACTGTGACTCATTCTCGGGGCCTCCTGACTTGTTCTCTCTTCAGTCTTCCAAAGTTCTGCTCTGAGACATGTGCTGGGGCTCCCCTTCAACTCCCATTCATCCTGCGGAGCTTCAAACTCTTAAGAAATTTTCATTAAAGTTATCTGCATATTGTGGCAATCCATCTTTAGAAAAAAGTTTTCTCGACTCTATTACATTAA
>NW_004949154.1:421333-440541 GCF_000317375.1 Microtus ochrogaster | reverse complement strand
CTCACGTTCTGAGTCTGAAGTTTGTGGAGTAAAGAAAGGGTGGTCCTGATAGACACCAGCACCAGATGAGAAGGGGATGCTATGGAAGGGACTGTGGAAATAGCATCAACCTTTGCACACGTATTTCCTTTTGTAACAGGGTAATAAGGAGCAAGGAAGCCCTAAGTCTGGAAGGGGCAAAGCAAAGCTAACCATGTGTGTTTCGACCTTTTTTTTTTTTTTTAACCTTTCTTAACCTCGGGCTCTTCATTTTGAAGTTAGCTACAACAATCTCATAGGATTGTGGTGAAACTTTAGTGAATAGGGCCCCTCTCCTTACTCCTTTGGTATCAGTGTCTTTCCCTCCTGCAGTCGGTACACTACTGCCGAATCAATCGTGGGCTTTTACTGTTTTCATGTTTTCCAACCAGGCTGTGTGCTCTTTCTCAGTCCAAGACAAGAACGGTGTCCAGTTAGTTCATCCTGGCATCCTCCCCAGTGGCCACCCCCGCCGCATTTAGCACGAGGAAGAAAGTAGAGGCTCCATGGTTCTTTTCTAAAATGGTCTAATGAAAAAATTCAGAGCCCTGGTTAAACAGAGACCCGCTTCAGGCTCCTTTCTCTAAGGATTAACAGACAATGTGAATCGCGCAGACAATACCGGAATCTCAATGCCAGCTAGCCAGAGGGACTTCACCTAACAGTCCAGCCGGAGGCCGTGCGGTGCGCACCACAGCCGTTGTGCCTCCTTTGTGCTGGCATCAGGTGCAAATCCCCGGAGCGCGGGCTGTGGGCGCCCGCGCTTTGAAGCGCGCAAAGAAAAGGCCAGCCTCCGCCCCTGTTCGCCCTCCTAGCTCCACTGAGCTCTATTCTGGCTTTCCCCACTCTAGCCGGCGAAGGGAGGAGGTCGGACACGTCGCCGGCCTCCCAGCAGGGCTTGCCTCCTTGCGGGCGGGCGCAAGGGAGGGGGAGCCTGGGACCCGCGGCTCCAGCCCGCTGGCCTTCGAAAGATCCTCCTGGGCCAATGGCAGGAGGGGCGACGAGCTCTGATTGGTGCAGGCGCTCTGCTGATCACTGTGGAAACCCGGGTGGCGGGGAACTCTGGAGGATGCAGAGCCCGGGGCGCGGGGAGGGGTGCTTGAGGGCTAGGGGGTGGAGGAGGTGTCGAGGCCCTGAGCTACCCTGGAGTTTTCACCAGAGGCAAAAGTCCACAACAGGCGGGCCGAGGGTGAGGAGGAGGAAGGGGACCGCTGGGGGGCACTGAGAAGCTAGGGGTACTCCAGAGGGAAGGCAGGGATACTGACTAGCCAGTGAAGGCGAGGAAGAGCGAAGGCGAGGGGAGGAGGCGCGGTGGGAGGAGGAGTAGAAGACAAAAGCCGAAAGCGAGGAGGGCGCCGACCGCACACTGTGGCCGGGAGAGGGACAGTTGGCTCAGCCAGCCGCGGGCGCTCTGAGACCCTAGCGCACGGGGCATCAGGGCGGACAGTTAGCATGGGGAAGGGAGGTAACCAGGGTGAGGGGAGCACGGAGTGCAAGACTCCGATGCCCACCTTCCGCTGGGAGGAGATTCAGAAGCACAACCTGCGCACGGACCGGTGGCTCGTCATCGACCGCAAGGTCTACAATGTCTCCAAATGGTCCCAGCGGCACCCGGGGGGCCACAGAGTCATCGGACATTATTCAGGAGAAGATGCTACGGTAAGTGTATGGGGGTGCCAGCCACCCTTGTCTACTGCAGGCCGGTGTCAGGAACTCGGGGTTCCTGGGCGCCAAACAGATCTCCAGTTGTGAATGGAGCGCAGGACATCCAGGAGGGCAAGAAAGTGTACCTACTGCTCTCATCTCGCGCCTGGACTCGTCCTTCTCTGGGCCAGCTGGGCATACTTGGGCCAAGCCTTTTGGACCCCGGCCTTAGCGCCTCTGTGGAAGTCCCATCAGTGGCAAACTGTGCCCGGTGCATGTTCACAAGTGCATACCGCGCGCCGGTCCAGCCGGAGCCAGGGACTCTCCCAAGGGGGCGATCCGGCCTTCGTGCTTTGGCGCTCCCCATGTGGAAAATGGCCACCCTTGGGCGCCCAGAGAGGCGCCTGAGAGCGGGCAGCCATATGTGGGTCTCTCCTGCCAGACCTGGGGGGCGGAGAAGGAAAGCTGGTTCCCAGCCAGGACTCGCTCCTGCTTGGACTCCTGTCTGAGAAAGTCCACAATGGCTGCCCGACAGAGACTGCCTAGTAGCTCAGGTTCCCACGCTCCCGAGGATTATCCCGACTCACTCCAAGTGCCAGGCTTCTGGGAAACCGGGTGGGTAATTAAGGAAGGCGAATGGATTGGCTTTTGCAAAGTCCAAGTCCAGAGGATGTCTAGAAGGTGAATTTGGTAACACTAAGACTGGCTTAGCAACAGGTCCATCTGCCTCTGGGGTTACTCTCGGACATTCACCTCAATAGACTTCTGTTTTTAAATCCTGTCAGGATCGCCCTTTCTTCTTGCACTCCTGGAGGTCTTTGGAATCTCAGGGGCCTCTCTGGAATCAAGACTGCCCTTCTTATGCACACCTAATGTGTAGCTCAGCAATTTCATAGAACCCCACCCCCAACTGTCAAGGATTGTGTAGTCGGGTGGGTAAGAGGACAAGCAATGTCAAGGAGGAAGATGGGGTGTTTTTGGCAGTGGTGGTGAACTGAAGGCAGAGGAAAAGATCGAGGCTGGAGAGATCTTGGGAAAGATGAGTGGGAAGAGGCGAGAAGAGGGATAAACTCAGAACTCACATTCCACTGAAAGTCCAGGGTGCTGACCTGTTTGTGGGCTTTGGTTGTGCAAGTTTGTTAGTTTCAATTCGTAACTTCCGCCTCTTTTCTTCTCTTTGAGATCAGCCGAGGTAGCCATACTCTAAACTAATCAATGGACTGGAGACTTTGGTGGACAGGATAGAATCTTCCTCAAGACTGAGGCTTGACTGGCCGTATTCACAGTATTTAAAGCCTATTTCCCTTGATTGTGAACCCTGCTTAAGCATGGGACTGGTGATGCTAATCACAGTTTAGGTTGGTGTAAGATTTTCACACTCTTCCAGTGTCTTAGCTTGGACCTTTCCACACCGAAGACCTTGGTTTCCCAGTGAGAAGATGTCCCAGCTCGTACGTAGGTGGAGGTCTTTCCACTGTTTTGTGGTGCTAGTCTGTGCGTGACTCTGTAGGTGAATGTAAAAGGCTCTTTCCCTTCCCAGGTTCTCCTCAAAACATGCCCTAAAAAGTAAGTCGATGAATGTGATAGATTTGACCTGCTTATTCCATCTCATGAGATGAATAGGTTTTCTTGTGTGGAAGCTCAATCGAACAACAGCCTTGAACTTTCTAGTTTACTTAAGAAATCAGACATATTTCATCCTTGTTTTGGAAGTTCTTAGTGTGTTTTCCCTGACCTGGTTTCTTCTAAATGTCTGTTCTCAGACCTAAGCCATCAGATACCTGAATGTCTTGTGCCTGCGTGCGAAAAACCTGACTTGCAGTTCGCTGCCGACCTCACTGTTTTCTGTGTCATTTTCTTTGATTGCGAGTCTGGTCTCTGGGATGTTAATCACCCCATGATAGGAAAGGTAAGGTGGTACTCAGTGTAGGCTGCAGATACAGTCATGCGGCGTGCCCCATGCATGCATAGTGTCATCGGGTGGAGAGACCCCCATCTTTACCTCCACTCCCACCCCGGTAGAGGATAACACTTGTCGTCAGCAGTGAGCAGCGGATGGACACAATGGGAAGCTAAGAGACAAGCAAAAGGAATGTGACAACTAGAGAAATGGAGAAGGAAACAAAGTAAATTGAAGCAAGCTCATTTGATGCCACAGCATCAAGGTTTACTGTCTTCCTAGATAAGATTTTTGGGGGCACAAAACACACTCCCTGGAGACAGAGTTGGAGGAGAGCTAGGGAAGCAGTGGTGTTTTCTTTGGCATCCCCCAGCCTTCTTCTTCTTTTCTTTTCTTTTTCTTTTTTCCTTTTAAACTGTCTGAGACCAGGTTGGAAAAAGGCCTTGGGCAATGTGGAGATCTTCAAAGGGAACTTCTGGAGCAGGAATCCCTCTCCAGGGTGTTTTGCAAGTAGCTTTGCCCCTTTGCCCTTAGGGGCCTTGCCTTCTTTCCGAGAGCTTGAGGGGGAATGACCTGACACACTGAGGTTTGGCCCAGGCCTGAGGATATCTATCTGTGACGTCTTGACCTGGGATGGAAGGGGAGTGAGTACAGAAGTCAAGGAAGCCAGACTGAGTATAATCTGGGTATCCAGTGGAAATTTTTCTGTTTCTGAGGAAACACCTCAGAAGTGCTCACTTCTTCCCTAGAAGGATGGAGCACTTGTCACTTGGTCCTTCTGTAGTCAGACCCTGGCCTCACTTCCATAGGTCCCGGGTTCAATTCCTAGCACATGGCTGCTCACACCTGTCTGTAACTCTAGTTCCAGGGGGTCTGACACCCTCACACAGACATACATGCAGGTAAAACACCAACGAACATAAAACAGATACATTTTTAAAAAGTCACTTAGTGGCATGTGCCCAGAGCCCCAGCTACTCAGAAGGCTGAAGCAAGAGGATCACTTGAACCCAAATTTTGAGGCCAGCCTGGGTACCATAGTGAGATTCTGTGACTAAAAACAATGTAATTTTTGCAGTTCACAAACCCATTGGAATATTATCTCATTTAGTTCTCAGGTCAGCCCTGCCACTGGCCTGTGGTCAGTCCTGCTGCCGTCCTGAGTCTCAGAAACCCAGCTTAGGTGGTGGTCAGCCCTAGCCAGAATCTTCTGGCACCAAGCCCTCCAGCCTTACCTTCTGCTCTCTCTCCTTCCCCCTCCTTTCTATGTTTTTGGTCATTTCCTGCTGGTCCCCCAGAACTTCTCCTGTTTTAGATTTGGTGTAGGCACAAAGAGCTGTCTCCCATGCCCCATGCGAGTATTTGCACGCTTCTTGGGAATCTCGTCATTGCAAAATGAGCCCCACACGTGCATTTTCATCTTCAGCAGGAACTCATCAAACATTCATTGAGCAGCGTCTCCATGGTTCCGAACTGGGCTCTGAGCAGGGCCTCAGTGCAAAGATGAATAATTCACAGACATGGCCTGCACCCACTGGATTTGTGTCTCTTTTTCTCTTTCTCAGACTGGGCTTGAACTTAGGTGCTCCATGTCCAGACACTCACCTCTCCATCTATGCTTTTTGGCCCTTCTGCCTTGCTTACTTACCTCTTAAGAGTCAAAGGAAGGCAAAGGGGACCACAGGTGGGTTCCGTCTTTCAGCCTTTCCTATCTATATTGCTCTTGTCAAAATGGAATTGTGCCTCTGTAGACAGGGCAGGAGCACCAGGCTATAGAAAAGAGAACCTAAATTGGGAGTTTCTAGGCCTGGAGGGCAGCTTTTCTCCTTAGCTGAGTAGGAGCCGTTTGGTTGGAGGAAGACTCCATATCCACCCCCAGCATTCCCTTGTAGTGGTTCTAATAAAATACAAATACAATTTGGGGAGATGGCTTAGTAGTTAAAATGCTTGCTGCCCAATAGTGAGAGTGAAGCTTGGATCCCAAAACCCACATAAATACCAGGTGTGGGTGGCAGCTGATTTGTAACTTTAGCCTCTGAATGCAGAAGGGATGGGATTCCCCAGAGCAAGCTGGCTGGCGAGACCAACCATGCGAATGTACTCTTGAGTCTGATTGCAAAGCCCTGGTTTGGTGAATAAAGTGGAAGAGTAATTGAGGATGATTCTCAACATTGACCTTGGGCCTCCACCTGCGTGCACACGTCTGTACATGCACACATGCAAAAACATACGCACACATAAATGAAAAGGGGGGAAATGGCATCACACTTCCATACCCGCTCTATCTCTGTGGGGACTTATTTCTTGTGCAGCCAGGGAAGTCCACACATCCTGTGTTACCAGATGTTCTCTCACCAGGGGCTCATGGGCCCTGCTCATGCTGCCTACCTATTCATCCTCTTCTTCTTGGAGGGGACAAGACCAGTGGACTTTGTGCCCTGCCTACACCTATGTGCTGCAGAAAGGAAGTCAGAAACCAATATCCCTGGTGTCTGCCATCTTTTTAAATCTCCGCCTGTGAACTCCAGGGTCCCTCCTGCCTTGCACAGTCGTCGAAGAACACTGTGTGCCTTACTTATTGAGCCTGTACTTATCAAATCCTGGACTCAATTCATGGATGTGGAAAGCTACCGTATTTGGCTGTCCTGTGCAGAAGAGCCTGGGCACAGTCAGAAACAGGCTTGGGGAGCTTCAGCAGGGTGTGAGGACAAGAGCAGTGAGTTCTGCCCGGAGGTGGCAGGGGCAGAGGCTGTGCCTAGAGAAGGCAGCGGGATGGCTACAGAAGGAGGAAGAGCAGACAATCGGCAAGCTCAGAGCCTAAGGATCTGGGCCTCTGAGCCCACCAGGTGCCCGTGCAGACCTCCTTTGCACCTGAGTGCCACGTTTTCACCTTCCCAGAGTCTTGGCCTGCTTCCTAGAAAGACTTGGCTTCTCTCCCTGTCAGAGAAGGAGAACCCGCTTCTAACCCTGGTTCCAAACTCATCATTTGGGTTGGCTGGTCTTGCCTTGCACTGTGGCCCACTCTGCAACTTGACGTTCCTTTAACCAGTCAGCTGTTGGGAACCATATTGTTCAAGGCACATCTATGGCTCCTTGAAGAGGAGACGTCTGAAGAGATCAGTTCCCAAAGAAGACTTTGTCCTAACAGTAGAAGGATCAACAGTCAGTCCTAGCCCAGGCTTTGCCCAGCCAACTCCTGAGTATGACTGTGGACAAGTGAGGTCACCAGCCTAGGCCTCGCCTCATCAATAAAGCAGGACCCGAAAGGCTAGGATGTCACTCGGTAATATATTCAGCCTGAATTTCATTCTTAGTACCGCACAAACAAATGTCTACAAAAAGATCTGCCTCTCAGTGGACAGTGGCCGATGACTCTGGTCACCCGTGTGGCTCTGCTCCTAGCTTATGAAATGACAGCTAGACAAGCCCGATGGTGTGAGTGCCTAAAATGATGAAAAGCTCCCGTGTTTCAGAAGTATCTACTGGGTTATATATAAAAAAAAAAAGACAGCCTGGCGATGGTGGCGCATGCCTTTAATCCCAGCACTCGGGAGGCAGAGGCAGGCGGATCTCTGTGAGTTTGAGACCAGCCTGGTCTACAGAGCTAGTTCCAGGACAGGCTCCAAAGCTACAGAGAAACCCTATCTCAAAAACCTAAAAAAGGACAGAGTCTACCCTGGACTACAGGGTGGAAGCTCATCCTGGAATAAAGGGTTCACAGCCACTGGACCCTGGGGTTCTTCAAGCCTTGTGAGCTCTCTTGTGAAGCAGGTGTATGGTGGATGGTCACAACAGGCTAGATGTGGCTCTTTCCCCTGTAGGTGACAGGCTTTACAGTGAGCATGCCACACAATTTTGTGTGTTTGTTTTTTGAGGATTTTATGTACTTCAGGCTAGCTTCAAACTCACCTTGTAACCGAAAGCAGCTTGAACTTTTGTCTCCACAGCTTAAACTTCTGTTTCCACATCTAGTTTGTGCCATGCTGGGGATTGAACCCAGGGCCTTGTGCACACTAGGCAATCAGTGTCCCAGCTGAGCCTTATCTGCAGTTTATGTACGTATGTATGTGTATGAATATACATACATATATATAGGCATGTGAGGTGTGTGTGTGTGCTCGTGAAGGCCAGAGTTGATATAAGGTACTTTTCCGCTATTATTGTCCACTTTATTTACTGAGGTAGGATGTTGCTGTGGGAATCTCTTGTCTCCATCTTCTCAGCGCTGGTGTAGTTTGCATTTAATGTGAGTGCTGGGGGTTCCTATGCTCATACTTGTGTGGCATAGTCCTCATACTTGTGTGGCAAGCACTTAATCCCCAGCCCCTCAGTTGGTGACGCTGACGTGGGTATGAAGGAAAGGAAACAGAGAAGCCTGTTTTCTGATGTGTCACTGGGGAGAGTTTCTGACAGGTAATGCTGAAGCAGGTGCTCCAGCTCCCGTGTGAGTGTGGGAAGGAACTTGATGTGTTCTAGAGACTGCTGTGCTGGCCAGAACAGTGTGCTGGTCCCACGGGGCACTCATTTTTTGAGCTGGTAAGAGGCGTTCCTGGAGGCAGGTGATCTAGACTGCAGTCTGGCGTCGCTCCCCAGCATTCAGGACCTCGCTGCCTGGGAGCTTTGAGGCGCTGAAGGCCCTGACTTCTTTCTTGGCATGTGGCTAATGTCCCTCACCTAATTTCAGGGGGCTGAGGTTGTCCCAGAGCCCTGTGCAAATGGCTAAGGAGGAACCAAGGTTAAGACAGGGTTGTCATTTGCCCCCATAGCTGGAGGCATCCTGGATGGAGGGGGTGGTGTGTGGGGGCAGGAAGGGCTGAGGTGAATGAAGGCACTTGCTAGCTACCAAACTTTACCTTTCAACCAGTGGAGAGGCATCTTATTGGGGACTTCTTGTCCTTTGTGAGGGGACCCAGGCCCAGGCCTTGACTTTGGCAACTCTTGCTGGTCTTTCTTTTTTTTTTTTTTTTGGTTTTGGTTTTTCGAGACAGGGTTTCTCTGTAGCTTTGGTGCCTGTCCCGGAACTAGCTCTTGTAGACCAGGCTGGCCTCGAACTCCCAGAGATCCGCCTGCCTCTGGGATTAAAGGCATGTGCCACCACCGCCTAGAGTACTGGTCTTTCTTTTTGAGAGTCTGTCTAGTTTTGTTTTTGTTTATTTGTTTGCTTTTATTTCTTGTAGAGAAGCCTGAGGCTAGCAGAACTGGTCCACCCTCCTCACTGCCTGCCTGAGGCTCCTGAGAGCAGGCTTCTGTCTTTGAAAGACCCTTGGTTTTGATCTGATCCCTTGACTTCCCCTTCAGATAGGGGAGGTTTATTTTGTTTGTTTTTAAATGCTGCTCATTGTTCTCTTGAACAAAATCTTATTTTGTGGTCACGTGACGGCCTTGCTGGGATTACTGATTTGGCCCTCTTTCTAAAGGCAGAGGCTGAAAGCTGAAGAAAACTGCCTCCTCTAAGCTGAGAGTCACCAATAGTCACGTTTGACTCCATTGCTTTCTCCTTATGTGTAGACAAATTAAGTTGTATCAAAGCCAGGTATGGTGGTGCATGCCTTTAATCCCAGTGCTCAGAAGGTAGGGGCAAGTGGATAAGGATTCCAGGCCAATCTTGGCTACACAAGTTTGAGGCCAGTTTGTGCCACGTGATACACTGTCAAAAGAGCCAATCGGGGTGGGCAAGATGAATCTTCAGTTAGTGCACTTGCCTCCAAACCTGGTGACCTGAGTTCAGTCCCTGGACCCATATGGTGGAAGGAGAAAATGGGCAATGCAAACATTGTCCTCTGACTTCCACATCTGCTGGGTATGCACACAAGTAAACACATATAAAAAAAATGAAGTAAAACAGGCTGGAGAGATGCCCAGTGGTTAAGAACACTGCTGTTCCAGAGGACTGGGTTCATTTCCCAGCGTCCACAGCTAACAACCCTCTGTAACTCCAGTTTCAAGGGATCCAGTGCTCTCTTCTGACTTTCTTGGGTTCCAGGAACACACATAATATACATCTCTATATGCAGGCAAAATACTCATTCACATAAAATAAATAAATCTAAAGAAATCTTAGAAGTAAAGCAGCAAGAATGTTGCAGAATCCTATAATGTGCCCCCAAGTTCTTGAGCATCCTCTCCCAAGCATGAGGATGTTATCTGAAATCATAATTCTGCTTCCACATTCGCAGAAATAATTAGAGGCAGGAGCTGAGGTTCGTCTTTGTTTGCCTAGCATGCTTCTGGAATCAGGCCCAAGCATTGCATAAACCAGGTACTGCGGCACATGCCTGTGTCCCAACACTTGGGAGATTAAAGCAGGAAGATAAGGGTTATCTTTGGCTACATAGGAGCTTAAAGGCCAACCTGGATGGCACGAAACCCTGCCTTGAAAAGTTAATCATCCCCACTGGATCAAAAACTCAATGCCCACTTTTGTTTTCACATCTGCCTCCTAAAAGTCTTGTGTAACATCAGTTTTCCTTCCAAACAGGAGCCTTTCTAGTGAAAGCCTGTGGTTCATGTGTGTCATGTGGTTCATATGATGTCTCCATTTAGACCATTGTCCCACACTTAGGTCTCCCTGCCTCACTATGTTGATTTCATATGGCTTGTTCAACTCAATCCTGCAGTGCCTCAGTTTGAATGAGTGGTGGGAGGCAGGATAAACGTGAAACCGGAGGGAGCATCCAGTTACACGCCTTGGGGCATCCGGAGCATCCAGTTACACACCCTGGGGCATCATCTGGAGCAGACTCACCTCCAGGAGAGATGCGTGATTTTGTGGAGATGATCTTTGTCATTTATTGTCTGTGGAAAAAAAGCTGGTAGAAACACTTCCCACATGGTGATGAGTTGCCTCCTTCATTCTTCTGCTCATTTTCTAATGTTGCCAGAATTTAATCATATTTATACTTCATCTTCGGAACAAGAAAGGTTAAAATGCAGAACATAATAGTAACGTTAGAGGGATTTGCAAGCTAATGAAAATAAAACAAGGCATAACTTATGCCTTTATTTTTTTTTCAAGATTTATTTATTTATTTATTATGCATGCAAAATTCTGCTTCCATGTAAGCCCACACGCCAGAGGAGGGTGCCAGATCTCATTACAGATGGTTGTGAATCACCACATGGTTGCTGGGAATTGAACTCAGGACCTTTGGAAGAGCAGCCAGTGCTCTTAACCACTGAGCCATCTCTCCAGCCCCTAACCTATGCCTTTAGCAATAGTTTAGATCCCCCAACCCTGTGGCAGGGTTTTCAGGAATTATTTTACATGGCTTCATGTTGTCTTTCTTCCTGTTCCTGTTGAATATCATCTAAGCACATTTTCAGAATGTTGGGGATCCAGCTGAGGGCCTTGATCATGTTGGGAAGGCATTTTTATCACTGAGTTAAACCCCCGCCTTGGGTCCTCTTCCTTCACTGGTAATTGTGACTGTGTGGATAAGGAGATCTCTGGAGTGGTGGGTGGTGTACTTTGTGGAAGACACTCAGCACAGGAGCTGGCCAGGACTGTCTTCTCGGAGTCCGGTGCCTACCTGCTACATCTCCCTGAAGTCTTGTCTGTCTATAGACCCTTGGCCGATGCCAGTGCAGAAGCTCAGGATGGTTCCTGTTTGCTGTTGGAGACCTGTAATGGGAATGTTTCCGGGGGCTGAGTCTGGAATGAGCCCTTACTGGGTCTGGGCTGAGATGCTGCTCAGCACCATCCTTCCTGCAGAGGGTTGGGGCTCAGCTTGACCGGCTGCTTCTCTGCTTTCCAGGATGCCTTTCGTGCCTTCCACCTGGACCTTGGCTTCGTGGGCAAGTTCTTGAAGCCCTTGCTGATTGGTGAGCTGGCCCCAGAGGAGCCCAGCCTGGACCGTGGCAAGAGTGTAAGTGGGACTTGGTGGGAGTTGGACGAGGCCGATGAACGGCAGGGGTGAGAGTACTTTCTCCCCAGGACCCCACTGTCAGGGCTGTGACAGGAGAGTCTTCCAGCCTGCCCAGGAGACCGTGTGCACTGTAGGTCAGGGAGGACCTTAGAGTGTCCCCTGGGAGTCTCTGGTTGGGTGACAGTTAATGGCATCCCCTCTCTCCCCGCTGGTCTCTTTGCCCCTTGTTTCAACCAAGCTGCCAGGTGTTGGTCTGGTACCCAACTATGTAAGAAAGGGCAGAAATGGTGAGACAGTATCAGCTAATGAAGTGTGGTTGTTTGGAACGAGTCACTTTGAGAAAGACTAACCGTCATTTACTCCTTTGTCACTGAGTCTGATGCCCCACTGAGTGCTGGGCTTTAAGTCATTGAGTCTGATGCCCCACTGAGTGCTGGGCTTCAGTCACTGAGTCTGATGCCCTGCTGAGTGCCGGACTTCAAATGACAGTATGTAAAAAGAACTCCCCTGGCCTCACCAACTGAGTGTTGGGTGATGAAGCAGCTTGTAGACCAGACCTGGCATGCGTGTGTGATGGAACTGTGTAGCGCAGCATGTTTCAGAGTTTCCCTAACCCTTGAGGGTTCCTTGTTCTCCCCTCAATCCTCACCTTCCTCTACTAGAGTCCCCTATGGAGCCTAGGCTTCCCCTAAGCCCTAAGTGGGGCTGAGGAGGGGACCCATCCCTGTGTCCTGAGCCTGTTGGCCTGGCATCTTGTAGGGTCGGCTGGTTCAGGTCCTCAGAGGCACACCATGATCTCAGAGTATCCCTTCAACAGGCATATTACGTGTGGCCTTGGTGCCAGCAGAAGAGGGCTGGCCACCAACAGCTGTGCCTGTCCTAAGGAGATGGCATCTCCAACTACCATCCAGGGCAGAGAAGTTTCTTGAGGGAAACCAGACCAGGCTGGCCCCTTCTGCTCCCTTCCTGGGCTGGAGTGATTCTTTCCTAGCCTCTACCTCAGGGCCCCAGCAAAGCCTGGCAGGACACACGCTCTTTCCTGACCTGGATTCTTGGTTGGTCCTCCATAGAGGACTCTCTGCCTCCCTGGCCCCTGTGCTCCACACTCACTGTGGCTTCTCTGGCATCCTCAGTGCTCATAAGCAGGAGCCATCCTGTACCTGCACAGAGTCAGGTAGTGAAAGATGCAAGTGCTCTCTTCTAAGGTGTAGTGGTCAGTGGTGTGTAGAGCAATTGCACTGTTGTAAAGCTACCCTCGCCATCCAGTTCTAGGACGTTCAACGTCGTCTCCACCAGGCATTCTATGACCTTCACAATAGCTCCTCACTCCCCACAGTCCCTCACAAACACCATTCCACTGTCTCTAAAGCACTTGACCCCTCCAGGCACCTCATGCTGTAATTTGTCCTTTACAAAATTGGATTGGTGTAAACTGGGTGGTGGCTGCACACGCCTTTAATCCCAGCACTTGGGAGGCAGAGGCAGGTGGATCTCTGTGAGTTCAAGGCCAGCCTGGTCTACTGAGTGAGTTCCAGGACAGGCTCCAAAGCCACACAGAAACCCTGTCAACAACAAAACAGAGCTGTATTAGCATATATTTTCATTGATTTTGTTTTCTTTATTGTTTTGACATAGGGTCTGATGTAGCCTTGAGCTCCCGATCCTCCTGCTTTGCCCCCCTCTCAAGTGCTGGGATTACAGGTGTGGGCTGTCACATCTGGCAACTAGTATATATTGACTGTACAGAATAATAGGCTTCATTATAACATTTTAATGCAAACATCTGTCCTTTTATAACTGTCCTGTTTCATTTGGCATAAACTTCATTTGTTATAATACACGTTGTAGCAATGTGCCAAATTTTCTTTTGTTTTTAAGGCTGAGTAGTCTATGTACAGAACATAATCATATGTACTCAACCTGCAGGCTAACACAAAATTATAAACTTACGTAAAGCATCACAGTGTGTGTATGTGTGTGTAACTTGAATTAGAAAAAGTTCTCAAGTACAGACTTTGTAGATGATAACATTGTGTTGCAATGTCAGAAGGATAGCTATACCTGGAACTTAGCTCCTCGTTCATCACTGGATATTTGGATTCTTTCTACTTTTAAAAAAGTGTGTGTGTGTGTGTGTGTGTGTGTGCGTGCGTGCGCGCGCGCGCGCACACATGTACATGTGAATGCCTATAGAGGCCCAAAGAAGGCATCAGATCCCCTGGAGCTGTGAGAACAGGCAGCTGTGAGGGGCCCTACATGGATGCTGGAAACAGAACTCCAGTCATCTGTGAGAGCTACACTCTTAACCACTGAGCCATTTCTCCAGCTCCTGTTTCTGTTTTTTGCCTGAATAACGCCTCTGAGAGCATTGGTTTGGAGATACAGCTGCTTACTATTGGTGATTGTTGTTGTTATTACACGGGGTTATAGGAGGCCATTTTTACCCACATACAGTGTCCTTGGAGCATGTTGTCCATATCCAACTCCCCTCCCAAACCCCTCCTTCTACCTTCTTTAGTCCCTTAAGTTTTTAAAACCTTTATTTTGATTTTATGTGTTTGAATATTCTGCTGCGTTTATGTCATCATGTGCATGCAGTACCCCTGGAGGCCAGAAGAGGCTGTTGGATGTCCCTAGGGCTGGAGTTACAGACAGTTGAGAGCCACCAATTGGATGCCAGGAATCGAACCCTGGTCCTGTGGAAGAGCAGCCAGTGCTCTTAACTACTGAGCCATCGTTCCAGCCCTATTAATCCCTCTTGTTCCCATAAAGCTTTATTTCTAGAAGATTTTTATAAGATGTTATCTACCTATAAAATCCACGAGAGAACTGAGCAAGCACAAAATATTTGTCTTTCTGAGACTGGCTTCATTCACTTAGTATGATTAAAAGCACAAGCTTTTGAGTCCAACTTTGTCTTCTGCCTCTTATCCAGCTGTGACATATCTTTAGTAATAGTGGCTGTTGCTGGATTGGGTGGCTGGGATCACACAAGGTTCAAGGTGCTTACCACAACTCTATAGTGTGTCCCGTGCTTGAATGCCTGTTTTCCTGGCGGGTCTAGTGGCTGACTCCTTTCTGTGTCCTCACTTAACAGTCCCAGATCACCGAGGACTTCCGGGCCCTGAAGAAGACTGCCGAGGACATGAACCTGTTCAAAACCAACCACCTGTTTTTCTTTCTCCTCCTGTGCCACATCATCGTCATGGAGAGCATCGCCTGGCTCACCCTCTCACATTTTGGCAACGGCTGGATCCCTACCCTTATCACCTCCTTTATCCTCACTACCTCTCAGGTGAGGCCTGACACCCTCTTGACCCCGATCTGAACATTCCCACCCTTCAGATCCCTCGTGACTGTTTGCTGATGCTGCAATGACATTCACAGCCCTCTTTCCCCAGGCCCAAGCTGGATGGCTGCAACACGATTATGGCCACCTTTCTGTTTATAAGAAATCCATATGGAACCACATTGTCCACAAGTTCGTCATCGGCCACTTAAAGGTAAGTAAAGGCAATGACTCGGTGAGGAAATCACCTGGGAAGACCCGAGTTTGATACCCAGAACACATGTAAAAATGCTGATTATGGTGTCGCGTTCTTGTAATCCCAGCGCTAGAGAGGCAGAGACAGGAGGGATCCTAGGACCCACTGGCCAGGCAGTGTGATCTACATGCTGAGCTCCAAGCCAGTGCAAGACTCTGTCTCAGAGGAGGTGGACAGTGTTTCTGAGGATGCCACCTAAAACTGCCCAGCCTCCACGTGCACGGAGCCTCCCCTCAAACGTGTAGCTTCATGTGCACGCACATTGAAATTGGGGGAGACTGGAGAGTAGAGGGGACTATCAGCAGCCTGGTGATCACCCTATGAGATCAATTCTCTGTGAATGGAAAATATCCCAAGTTAGACACATAGGTAATTCCCCTCGTCCACCAAACCTCACTGCTTAGCCATGGAAGGCCGTGCAGGGTGTTGGTTGTTTAATGATCTGTTGCTGGCTGCCACACAATCAAAAGCCGTTGTAAATCAGGAATTGCAAATCACCTCTACTGTCATTTTTAGATAAGTCCTCAGCGAGTGATATCAAACTGTTTAATACTTAACCAATCTAAAGGACTGAAGTTGTTTAAAATGGAGACAGTGAGTTGGTTCTGCTCCGGATGGGGCCGTGCCCCACGGGAGAGGAGTTGAGTCTACAAAGCTAAGCTTGCCAGTGAGCTTGAGCTGATCTGCCTGTTTGGGAAATCATTTCTTGTCAACTGTACTCATCGCTGTAACAAGATGCACACTGTAGGAGAGGGAGGACTTCTTTCAGTGTTTGTGGTTTCAGAAGTGACACTCCACAGCCCTCAGCTCTGTCAATTCTGGGCCCATGGTGAGGCAGAGGCCGCTGGTAGAAGCTACTTAACTCAAGGCAAGCAGGAAGAAGGCTGCGAGGAAGAAAGGCACCAGACAAGCCTTCAAAGTTGTGTCCCCTTCCATTGATGAACTTCTTCCATCTCCTCAGGTTCCTCCTGACTACTAAAATTGTGCCACTGGCATGGGACTGAGGGTTCAGCCTGCAAGTTCATGGAGCTGTGCCAGGCTCAAACCATAACATACTCTCTCAAACCCCACTGCCTCCCATAGTCGGTCCATCCCAATAGCATCCCGTTGCTTCCTCAGAAAAACTAGGTCCCCAAGACTTCTACCCTCCTGTCTTCAGCTGCGGAGGAGCCCTGTGCCCAGGTTAAGTATCTCTGCTCTCTGGCCATGACCCCACTACGCTCTTGATTTGCTATTGGGCTGGATTGTGAGTGAGCCAGCAATAATCTGCTCAGCAGTTCCCCAGCTAGCAGTTTGCCTGGCGCTGAGCCTCGAAGGGCTGGGAACCGGACTCTTCCCAGAACCTCAGGAGGGTGTCCACACAAGGCCTTTGTTTTATTTTGCACTGTCCTGTAGCCTAAAAATCCTCCTCTGTGTAGGAAAGAAACATTTTACCCACTGCTCCTGTTCTCCCCATGCCACGAACAAAGATGGACTGTGTCTTATTTCCAGGTTCTGGTCCTGAGGGCCTTTCCTGCCTCAAGGCCTTGGAGTCCTTGAAGGACAGCTTGAAACACAGCTCTTGCATCAGACAAAGGCAGGGCAGAGGGCTGGCTTCTCTATAGAGCATTTGCTTCTGAAATTGGAACTCTGGGGGCTGGAATATAACTCAGCTGGTCGAATGCTAGCTGAGCATCTTGAAGCAATGGCTTCATCCCCAGCACCATATAAACTGGGTGTGGTGGTTCTCTCTCTCTCTCTCTCTCTCCCCTTTATTTTAGACATGGTCTCACTATGTAGCCCTGATTGACCTATTATTCCCCATATAGATCAGACTGGCCTCAAATTCATGGAAGTCCACCTGCCTCTTATCTCCTGAGTTCTGGGATTAAAGGCACATGCTACCAAGTCTGGCTAATATATCATTTTTTAAATGATCAAGCCTTTAACCACAGAACGCTAAAACATAAAATAGTCTGTTAAAATTATTTTAAATAGAAGTATTTTTATCAAAACAAAATCAGCTATGCCTTTCCTTTGTTAAGAAAAAACTTCGTGGTGCTGGGGATTGAACCCAGGGCCTTGCACATGCTAGGTAGGGAACCGCTCTGCCACCAAGCTACAGCTGTTTAAGTGTCTCAAACTCAGAATTTCTCACTTGAAAGCAAGACGAGCACCAAAGTAGATTCTGAACGTATTATAGATGCAGTTGCCAGAGTGCACACTGGCAAAAGAAAAACTTCTGCCCCAGGCTGTTGATCCGATGACCCAGCCCTGCTGGCTGTTCTTGTGCTGATGTGTGGTGTGCATCCTATGACCTAGTCCTAGTACTCGGGAGGCCAAGGAGGTCTGAGGACAGCCCGGTCAGATAAGCCTGTCGCTTCTTGGCTCACCACTGCCTACCTGCCCCTGGCCCAGTCCAGCAGCTGCCTTAGAGCAGACACCAATCGCCCCTTATTCTGAAAACATGGAATCCTCAGACAGATGCTGCTTCTCTGTCCCGTAGAGGAGGAATTGCTGAAGGATAAGTAGAGCTTTGCCTGGTGAAGAATCGGAGAGACCAAAGCAGGGCTGCTAGCATGAAAAGTTGAAATATGGTGCCTGGTCCCAAGTCCAGGGAGGGAGTGTGCGCAGCCTGGATGACTCCCACTCCTCGCTCCACAGATATCTCTAGGTCGGTGCGCTGTCTGCTGAAGCCAGATTCTTACAGTCCTTGCTCCTAGGTATCTCGTGTCAGGGCTTTTTCCATCCGATGCTTCTCTTGGGAATTTTGTTCCTTTCGGCTTCCGATGTGAATGTGCGTCATTTGACTCCTTAAACCTGGGAGCTTTCCCACTCCACTGTGCCGCTTTTTGCTGGGATGGGTTTCGAAACCTGCTGCCTACCGGGGCCTGAGGTCACTGTAAAGGCCGCGGCTGTTCCTCGTTGTTACTACCCATGCTGTCAGTGTTCAGAAGCCGTGTTTGTATCTGAAACTCTCACTTCTCCAAGTGAGAAACTTGTGTAGAGCAAATAGACCTTTTGCAGATGGTCAGACCCTACCAAAGCACAGAGCCATCTATGGGTCAACGTTTTACCTGCTCCTGAAGGAACAGAAAAGACCTGTGTTTTACTTGGGTCACCTGGCAAGTTTGTTGAATGACACACCTGAAGAAGGCTTTAAGAACTGGTGCCATAGCAACCTGTGGCATTCAAATAAATACATAAGTCCCCTTTCTGTGCTTCCAGTGTTGTGGGACTAGGATGCCATCTAAATGTTAGCTCCTCCTGGACGTCAGTCAGTGTTCACTGAAAGGGACTCATGACAGGCAACCGAGATACATTCCCATCCTGAGAAAACTTGGGATTTCTCCCCCCCCCCATACTCAATTGCCTTTATATTTTTTGTAGACTTATATTAATTTTTTTCAGCCTATACGATTTGTTGAAAATTTAAGATTTCACTAGGACATTTTCACCCAATTGTACAAGATACTTGTTCGCATTCCTTCTTTACCACCCCCCTTGCTGCCTTCTCCCCTCAATGCTGGTTCCCTCTCCTTTCCAGATGATCTCACTTCTACCTTTGTGTCTTCATCTTTAAATCTAGAGTCCATATCCAAGAGAAAATGTGTGGCTTTGGTCTTTCTGAGTCAGGCTTATTTCTCTTAACATGATCTCCAGTTCTGTTCCTTTTCTGCAAATGTCATAATGTCATGGCTGAATCATATTCTGTTGTCTATATACCTTGTTTCCTTCACTTGTTCATCCACTGAAAGGTGCCTGGGCAGATTCCACACTCAGATTTTATTATTCATTTATTTATTTATATCATGTCACAGGTGGCCCAGGCTGGTCTCCAGCCCAGCTGAAGCTGACCTTGAACTCCTCTTGCCTCTACCTCGCAAGTGCTGGGATTACAGGTGCGAGCCACCTTGTCCAGGAGAGTTGGCTGTCCTTCGTAGAGCTTCAGTGATCAGGAGTATCAAGTGCTGTCTGACTGTCTGTTATTTATCCCAAGAGTGGTAGAGTTGGGTCACGGAATAGTTTTTGGCTTTGTTTTTTGAGGAATCTTTATACTGTTTTCTGTAGTAGCTGGACTCATCTATTTTCCCACCAGTGCCGAATCAGTACCCCCAAACACACTCACACACACACATACCACACACACACACCATACACACCACACACACACACCATACACACCACACACACATACCATACACACCACACACACACACACCACACACACACACCACACACACACCATACACACCA
>NW_004949154.1:390632-421136 GCF_000317375.1 Microtus ochrogaster | reverse complement strand
CACCATTTTTTGCTCGTTTTCTCGGTGGTGCCTGTTTGAACTGGGACGATGCAGTCTCAGCGTGGTGATTGGCATCTCCTTTGTTGCCCAGGACCATGTCTTTTGTCATAGACTAGCCATTTGTACTCACTTTTCAGGCATCATCATCATCAATTCATCGGTCTACTCATTGAATGGATTATTTATTCTCTTGGCGTCTCCTGTTGTAACCTTCTTCTGCATTCCTCCCCTGTTGGATGAATAGCTGGCAAAGCTTGACTCCCTTCCCGTCTCATCGCTAGCAATTGTTTCAGTTCGGTGCCTCCACACTTGCCCATTCTGGCTGTGTCCGGTCAGAAAACGGCTGCCTGTGCCTAGACCTTCAAGTGTTTCCTTTTGTTTCAGGTGTTACATGGAAGCCTTTGACCCATGGGAAAAGTTTAGATAAATAGTGGTTTTGAGATATAATACACAGAGAGAGCTATTTGCTCACTTAAAGTGAACGCTGGGCACCATTGAGGGAGCATTCAAAGATTATATATCTCGCGTACAATTGTAGACCATCTTCATCACCTACTGAATAAGCCCCCACAATCTCCAGCCACCCTCCAGTATCCCAGCCCTGTTTCCTCATCGCTGCTTGCTCCCATCCCTGCTTAGCCATCAGCTTTCTTCTACTGAGCTTCACGTCAGTGAGATTAGGAACTGTGGGAATTTTGTTTTTTGGGTTTTTTTTTTTTTTACTAGCTTCTTTCACTCTGTGCGGTAGTTCTGGGATCACTCGTGCTTATATCATGTGTTAGTGGTCCATTCTTTTCATTTATTTCTGAATTTATTAACTGGGGAGGGGGCAGCGCAGCATATATGCAGAAGTCAGAGACGACTTTGAAGAGTGGTTCTCTCCTTCTACCATACGAGCCCCAGAGATCAAACTCAGGTCCTTCAGTCACTGAGCCATCCTGCTGGCTGTCATTCCTTCTCATGGTTTAGCTAAACCATCCTGTTATATGGATATCACATTGCATTTCCACTTTGTGGACATTTGACTCGTTTCTGGCATGATTGTTATTGAATCTCTCTCTCTCTCTCTCTCTCTCTCTCTCTCTCTCTCTCTCTCTCTCTCTCTCTCTCAGAAGTGGCAGGGCTATCATCTGATTTCCAGGGACTCCAGGTATGATCCCCATCTGTGATGGAGAAGCCAGTCATTTGTGTGGGAAGTAACAGGACCTGGTTCCCAACAAGACCCATCACCGCAAGATCAAGGGCCCACTGACCTTCATGGCTCACCTCACTCCTCTCTGCTTACAGGGTGCCTCCGCCAACTGGTGGAACCATCGACACTTCCAGCACCATGCCAAGCCCAACATCTTCCACAAGGATCCAGACATAAAGAGCCGGCACCTGTTTGTCCTTGGCGAGTGGCAGCCCCTTGAGGTATGAGTGAGGGGATGGCTTTGGTTAGGAGGTGTCATGGGAGGAAAAAAGGAGTCCTGTAGGGTCAGCATTCAGCCGGGACATCCGCACCTTCTGCTGCTCAGAACCCTTTCCTGTTTGCCCCGAGTTAGCCCAGCTGCAGGCTACGTAGAATGGCCTTTCTTGAGAGAACTGGACACAGAAGCTCATGAGTAGGCTCAGTGTATTCGTCCCTTCTGCCCACAGGAAACTGGGTCAAGTTTTTCAAGAAGGCAGAATCCTAGGCCTCCATGATGGTCCAGTGGGCCAGTCCATGTGCAGGAAGCGTTATCTGGAGAACAGCAGCTTGTTCAAGCCGCCCTTAACAGCAGATGGGAAAGCAATGCTCAGACAGAAGACAGGAAGTGTCAGAGGGTCTGGTCTTTCACCAGTTAGTCCAGGATAAGCCTTCAGATCTTTGCTAGGACACTTCCTTCTATTTGCTCACACTTATTTTACTATCGTTTTATTTTTTTATTATAAACATAGGACATACTTGGTATAAATATTGAAACAGTATAGCAATGTATATTCAGTGTTTTATCTTTATTACCTCTTGGCCTCAAGTTTATGGACCCAATAATTACCACTGTTAGTGAGAAGCTAGATAGCTTTGTAAGCGCCTGCTACTAACCTTGTCTCCAGCCCTCAACGTCTTCTGTATATGAACATCTGTCTTCGTTAGGGTTTCTATTGCTGTGAAGGGAGAAAGGAAGACGTTTCATTGGGGTTGGCTTACACAACGGAGGTTTCGTCTATGACCAGCATGGCGAGAAGCATGGCAGCCTGCAAGCAGACATGGTGCTGGAGGAACTGAGAGTTCTCTATCTTGATCCGCAGGCAACAGGAAGTAAACTGACCTGTGCTTCTGAGACCTCAGAACCTGCCTCCAATGACACACTTCCTCCAACGAGGCCACACTGCTTCCTAATAGTGCCACTTCCTGTCTGTGGGGGCCGCTCCTATCCAAACTGCCATACCATGCATCTACCTCTTTCTTTAGAAACAAAACTGGAATAACATAGGCTTTCTCTTCTGCAGCTCCCTGCTTTACTGTGTTCTAGGAGTGCAAGGGGATTGGTCTCGCTCTTGGGGACCGTGTACCGTTCTGTTCCATTTACATATTCTAGCAGGATGCATATTGTTTCGTATGAGAAATTTTTGTGCTGCTGATCCTAATTTCCCTCTTTGGGGTAAGTGCTGGGATTCAAACTCAGGGCCTCACACCGTTAAGCAGATGTTCTACCATTGAACGCTTTAGTTTTCTCCTCTGATTCTGCATCCCCAGCCACTTAATTTTCTTTCACTAAAGGCACACCCAACCAGGAATGGTGATAAGGCCAGAACTCAGAACTCTGGAAATAGAGGCAGGAGGATTTCAAATTCTAGCTTAACTTGGTCCAGATAATGAGACTTTTGTTGAGAACAAAATAAAGGGCTAGTGGTGGTTCTGTTGGTAAAGATGCTGGCTGCCAAGCCTGCTAATCTGAGCTTGATCCCTGAGGCCCACATGATGATGGAAGGAGAGAATTAAATCTTTAAATTGACCTCTGACCTCTGCACATGCACTATGCACTGTGGCATGCGTGCGCACACACACATATACATAAATGGGGGAAAACTTCAGAGACTGCTAATTTTTAAAAGATGAAATCGGGCTGGAGAGATGACTCAACAGTTAAGAATACTGGCTGTGCTTTTAGAGCACCCAGGCTTGGCTCCCAACACCTGCACATGGCAGCTCACACCTTTCAGTAACTCTAGTCTCAGGATCTGACACCCTTTCTGGCCTCTTCAGGCATGCAAATAATGCACAGACACTCAGGCAAAATATCCAAACACATTACATAGAGAAGTAAAATAAGGCACCCTTGATGTTTTCAAAGAACGTGCTCAATCTAGGTGTGGTGGTGTATGCCTCTAATCTCAGACAGCAGGATGCTGAGATAGGGGAAATACTGTGAGTTTGAAGCCAGCCAAGTCTACATAGCAAGAAGTGTCTTTTAAAGGGGGGGTGTGTGTGATCATTCTATACTTTTTAAAAAGTAGAGTAGGGTTTAATTTACAAGAAGGAAGGAAGGAAGGGGGAAAATCTATCCATGTTTGTATCTTGGAGATACACAGAGGGTGGGCACAAGTCAAGCAGTGGCAGAGAGACCTTGCCTGAAATGCTCAAGGCCTTGGTTCAATCCCAACATCGTGATGGGAAATGGCAGTGTTGGGCAGAACAGAGCCCTCAGTAGGCAGTTAGGGGAGAATACAAACTTATCCTCAGTAAGCAGCGTCATAGAAGAAGGAGTATCCTCGCTGTGTTGGTATCCAAGGCTCGTAACATAGACGAGAGAGCCTCTCCCCCTCAGTTCTGATTTATATTCCTGTCTGACCCAAGATGCACAGGACATCAGCCACAGTTCTGAACTGTGGCAAGGCAGGGATTTCATTCTGCCCAACACCTGTCTTTGCTTCAGGATATGGCCTGTTAGCCTTTGGTTAAAAGTGTTTGGATAGTAGAGCTGATTGCTCTGAGGTCTCCTGATAGTGAGGACAAAGTCTTCCTTATCATCTGTGGTAAAGCCGTTAGCTCTTCTCACAGATAGTCCCAAGTTCCTGACAAACAAAGGAAAGCCAGGATCACCAGCTCTGCAGATCAGCTGCACTGTAGCTGGTGAGTTCCAGCCCATCTCACTTCTCAAATGCCGGCTGACTTTGGGAGGGAGGTCGTGGGAGTTGGCTTGTCCTGTGGGCAGTGGCATTTGAAGATGGAGGCCAGCATCACAGTGTCCGTGGAAAGCCTCCCTCAGGCGTTCAGGTGTTTACAAGGGAAACACTACATTTCCTGGGTTTCTGGTTGAATTGTGTACAAGTGCTCACAATTGCCTAAAGGGAATCCTGGTCTCTACTTGGGGTGACTGCAAGTCCAGCACATGGGTTCAACAGAGCCACACACGGCTATGCTTCAGGGCCTTAAGCCTCCATCCCATCCCAGGCTCCAAAGCTGATGCCTGCCAAGGCCTTTATGTCAGATGTGGATGACCAGAGCAGACTAGCCACAAGGGCATTTGAGTCACTGAAATATGAAGAGCAATCCTGTACTACCTGCTTGTATTTATTTATTTATCCTTGGTTTGTTTGGTGCGGTGTGCATTCAGTGTCTCTCCCGGATTTCTTCTCAGTTTAGGAAAGTTCTCTACACATAGTGTTTATAGTTGCACATCTCAACTTTTAGCTGGGGTGTGTATGGGGGTGTGTTACACCGATGCATTTAATTTGTGTATGGTCTATGTGAGGACGACTTGTATGAGTTAGTTTGGTTCTTCTACCATTCTGGAGACGGAACTGAGGTTTTCAGGCTTGGCAGCAAGCTCCTGCAGCCTCCAAGCCGTGTCACTGAACCTCGATTTGTTACTTTTCCCCGGAAGGATTTGGGTGTGACATGATCTCCTTCTACATTCTCTAGAGTCAGTCAGTGTCCTCAGCCCCTAAAGAGCTTAGTCACCCTTCCCAAACAGCAGTGAGCTCTCCTATACCCCAGTGTCCACTCCAGACTATTGGGCCTCCCTCGGGATGCTGGCTCTGTGACCTGGACAAAGCTTTCTGCTTTGTGTAATACCTCATGCATGCTCCTTTTAAAATATGCATTGCGCCCTTTAATGCCAGGGTTCTTCAGTATGCAGGAAGCAGTTGATGGTTGGCTCATTGTGCCCAGGTAGTGTCTCCTGAGGCCTCTTCATGGTTCTAGCTTTTCCTTTGGTTCAACTGCCCTGGGAAGGCAATCAATCAATCACACTCTTATAAATAAGGAGGCCAATGCCTTCTCTCTACTGGCACCACTCTGTTATTTCTGCCTGGGGTTTCAGCGCTGGGTGGGAATGTTCAGCCTGATTAGACTGTGGTAAGTGCAACAATCTTGTTTGCCACCCCTCCCCTTGCCATGTCACTGTCCCCATTGTGTAGTTAATATGTTCCCAGAAGTGGGAGCCTGCCAGCCTTCCTGCCTGAGGGCTTCCCCTCTATGCATCCGTGAAGCGCCCCACTTTCTACTTATCTTCCTGCTTCCTTGGGACCTTTAGTCCCCACCCCAGAGCCTAGGGCACATGTGGCCCTCTTCTTGGGAACTTGGGTGGGCATCTAGCATCCTTCCAGTGCCGGCTATGGCTGCGTTGTTCGTTGCTCTGTAGATGAGTTTATGAGTTCTCAGAGGCAGCAACTGACCTTGTGGCAACTCCTTCCAAACCGCCCCTCAGCTCTGGACAGAAAAGGAAGGCCCTTGTTATTCCTCAGACCCTTGCTTCAAACCAGAAAGGTCCCTCTCCATGACCTTGCCTGTGGCTGTTGCATTATTTCTGTTTCTTCTTGCTGCCACCAAATGCCTGACAAGAAGCCATTTAAAGGGAGGGTTTATTAGGATTTAGAGATAAAGGCAGTACTTTCCATCGAGGTAGGGAAGGCGTGATGGCAGGAGCAGGAAGCTGGCTAGCCGTGGCATCTGCAGTTGGGAACAGAGATGGATGCTGATGCTCGGCTTGCTTTCTCCTTTTATTCAGTTGAGGAGGTCAACATGTGGGGTAATGCTGCCTGCAGTTAGTGTAGGTCTTCCCACCCCAGTTAATCTAATCTAGATAACCCCTCCTGGGTGTTGCCAGGTGAGTCTAGGGCCTGCCAAGGTGATAAGCAGTATTAACTATCGCAGTGCCATCACTTAAACCCAGACACATCCCTTTTAGGCCACAAACTTCCCCTGATGTTCTTGAAGTTCATGGCATCTCACAGTGCAAAATGCATTCGGTCCAACTTCAACAGTCTGTGTTGTCTTTAACAGCTGCAGTGCAGGAGCTGGTTGAGATCAATGCTACTCTTCCAGAAGACCCAAGTTCAGTTCCCAGCAGAGTTCAGATCCTAGAAAACCATGTTGGGCAGCTCACAGCTGTTTGTAATTCCAGCTCCAGGGAATCTGACACCCTCTTCTGGCCTCCATGGACACCTTCATACATACATGCACACACATACACACACAACTAAAAATAAAAGATACGTCTTTTTTTTAAAAAAAAAAAGTATACATGCACAGTCTCTTCTGAGACTCAGGCAGCCTCCTCACTGTGAATACCTGTAACATTGAAGCCTACATTCCATACTTCCAGCATGCATTGGCACAGAGTAAGCATTCACATCCCTAAAGGATGGCCACAGCAAACAAAGTAGGATTGATATCCAGCATGGCAAACACCAGAATCTAAAGCTCCATTTGCAGCATCTAGGGATTGTGATAGAACTTGGGGAGTGTTGTCCCTGCAACAGTGCTGCCTGCACACCCCTAGCCTCTCTCTCAAGCTGGCTCCATTGGATACATGCAGTGTTCTTTGGAGGGTATCCCATGATTCTGGCATCTTGAACACGATGGAGGAAGAGATGTCTCATTGTAACTTACACTTTATTTTCACATCTCAGGTGGTTGTGAGAGGCCATGTGGATTCTGAGAATCAAACTAAGGTCCCCTGAAAAAGCAGCAAGTGCTCTTAACTGCCCAGCAATCTCTACAGGTCCAGGATCTCTTTTCAAATGGGAGTGCATTTTACAAGTTGGAGCCTTTGATAGGTGGGGCCTTCAGCCGAGGACAACTTTCCTATTATAATAGTGAAGACGGGAGATATTCTGTTAGCAATCACAGCTTCTGTTAGCTGTCACAGCCTCTGCCTGTTGGTAACAGTGACAGTCACAACTTCTGTCCACAGTCATAGTCACAGCCTCTGTCAACAGTCACAGCCTCCGTTGTAGTTTAAGCGTTGGCTACAGTTCTCTGTTTATCTGAGCCCATTCCCTTAGCCTACTGGAATCTTACCATTTGCCCTTCCGTGTCATTTTTTGATGTAAACTTGACCTGATCCACAGACAGCTCATCCTCTGCCTTGAGATTTCCTCCACCAAACACATTAATTAACCCACTGCCATTGAATTCAGCCTCACCCAAGTTCTCAGGACATAGTCAGATTTGTTGCCAGAATACCACACAAGTGGCCTCCTGCCCATTTCCTGAACGAGCCCTTGTCCCCTTCCCAAACCTCATGAGCCAGCCCTCCCCAGCCCTCAGCCTTTCAGCCTTCTGATCTTTCAGACTCCCCACAGAATGACCCAGGAAGCCCTGCTTAGAGCATTCTGGGGCTTCTTCAGCTTAAGTCATAACTTCCCCATTCCTCCCACAAGCCAGTCCCCAGCACTACCAACCATGGTCAGGATTATCACACAATGGCCACACTTCTTGGTACCAGTTCTTTATATTAGTTACTTTTCTCATTGTCGTGACAAAAAAAAAAAAAAAAAAAAAAAAAAAAAAAAAAAAAAAAAAAAAAAAAACTAACAAGAAGCCATTTAAGAAAGAAAGGGCTTATTTTTGCTTAGATTTCCGGGGTAGTCATTCCTTTATGATAGAGGAGGCATGGTGGAAGGAACAGCGCTGGCCGGTCACTGTGTTCATAATCATGAAGTAGAGGTGAATGCTGCTGTTCAGCTTGCTTTCTGTTTTATATATGTCCTAGACTGCAGCCTAAGGAGTAGTGCCACCCACAGGTAAGGGGGTCTCCCACTTCAATTAACCTGTCCTAAGTAATCCCTCACAGACACTTCCCGAAGGCTTATCCTAAGTGGTTCTAGATCTTGTCAAGTTGGCAGGCATTATTAACTATCACATCTGGCCTGTGGTGAAGAAGCTCGTCACACCAGGGCTGGCAGCACGTTCAGTTTCCTGCCCTTTGCTGGTTCCAACTGTCCCAGTTCGATGAGAGCTCTGTGTGCCACCTTCTCCATCTTGGGCTCTGGTCACAACAGATTAGTTAGTAAAAATGTTGTTTGTTTTCCTGGCTCCTCCCCTCAGCTTGTACTGACTCCCCCAGCTTCCTTCCTTTGTGGGACAGGAGAGGAGCCTAGTAGGATCCTCTGGTCCCCTTACTTTGGCCTCAGCACCTCCCAGCTGTAAGGAAGAGTAACTTGATGAGTGAGTCTGTGGACCTGCACTCCAGCTATGGACAACACCGAATACTCTTTATTTAACCTCTGATAATTGGCCATTACGTAACTAGAACCTCTAAGGCAGAAAGAAAATGACATACTCAAAGTCATGGTAGAGCTACCACCCAGGACACCAGCTTGCCAGCCCGTGGTACTGTCTGTTGGTAAGTCCAGCTTTCTGAAAGGGACCACATGTGCACCCTCCTAACTCGGAGCGTTCTAAAGCTCCTCTCTGCATGGATTTCTTGATCCCCTGACTTGACAAGCCATGAGCCAAGTAGAACAAGCTGGAGAAGCATCACAGGGCAAGGCCTGGTGTCCCTCAGACCACAGTTTGTGCTTTGTGGGTGTGCCTGTTTGTTTTCTCATTGCTTTGACTGAAAAGCTTGACATGAAACATCTTAGTGTTGGGGGGGGGGGTTCTTTGGCTTACAGTTCACGGGGATTCAGTCTATCAGTGTGGAGGGCCGGTCAGGAAGCAGGGAGAGATGGATGCTGGTGCTCGGCTTGCTTTTTTTCTTTTTATTCAGTTTAAGACTCTAATGCATGGCATGGTGCACCTGCATCTGGGTTTTCCAACCATAAGGGACTCCATCTAGACTCACCAGAAAGTTGACAGTCAGTATTAACCATCTAATTGAGCTTTGAGTAAGAGAGGTGGCTCAGCCATTCCCTAACATCCCTTTGGAGCTGTCCCTTCAGAGGCTGCTGAGTTGGAAACAGAATGCAGTGCTGTGTCAGCATGTCACTTTGTGCATGCGTATGTCACTATAAGTGACACTGCTCACCATCCCATAATGTCTCTGTATCTCCTTCATTCATTGGGGTCTCAGAATCTCTATGAAGTACGCATCATACCTCCACTTTGCCTCAAGGAACCCAAAGGTCACGGAGGTTAAGCAGTTTGGTTTAAAGGAGAGTTGTTTCCAAATGCTGGGTTCCTGCATCCCTAAAATTGGGCATCCATAGAGATTGGTTCTGAGACCTGCCACTGCCTGGGGTGGCCTGGCCATGTTGGGTCAATCAGGGATATTGAAAGCCAACAATGCTTACCAACTGGAGGCAGCCATACAGTCTCAGTTATCCCCCATGGTGACCATAAACCAATGGAAACAGTACTGGCTATGCAAATACAACCTTCAAATGGTCTCCTGGTGACCCTCTCCCATAGTCCTCTAAGGGGCCTTCTGGCCTCTGCTGACCTGAAGATCGTCCTTGATGCTCAGTCTCTGTCTTAGTTAGAGTTACTATTGCCATGATGAAACACCATGACTAAAAGCAAGTTGGGAGGAAAGGGTTTATTTGGTTTATACTGCCACATCATAGTCCATCACTGAGGAAAGTCAGGACAGGATCTCAAATGGGGCAGGAACCTGGAAGCAGGAGCTGATGCAGAGGCCATGGAGGAATGCTGCTTCCTAGCATACTCCCCATGACTTGTTCAGTGTGCTTTCTTTTTTTTTTTTTTTTTTTTTTTTTTTTTTTTTTTTCGAGACAGGGTTTCTCTGTGTGGCTTTGGAGCCTGTCCTGGAACTAGCTCTGTAGACCAGGCTGGTCTCGAACTCACAGAGATCCCCCTGCCTCTGCTGGGATTAAAGGCGTGCGCCACCATCGCCCGGTTCTCAGTGTGCTTTCTTATAGAACCCAGGACCACCAGTCCAGGGGCGTCCCCACCCACAATGGGCAGGATCTGCTCCTATCAATCACTAAGACAAGGCCCTGCTGGCCTGACTGTAGTCTGATCTTACTGAGGCGTTTTCTCAGTTGAGGCCCCCTCCTCTCCAGTGACTTCATATCATTGACATAAAACTAGCCAGCACTGTCTCCAGAGGGAACAGATAAAGGGGGCAACCAGCGCTGGGAAGCCTGCATTCAGAGTCTGGGCTTGGGTGCCAGTTCACTGGCTCCTGGGAGGAGGTCAGAGCAGGACTCAGGGCCTGTCCTCATGTTCCCCTGGCGGCTGCTCCCCAAACTCACTGGGCACCTTAGGGGGGTATCTCTCGTCCCTCTGTGCCCACCTTTCACGTCCCCTACCTTTCCTGGGAAACCATCAAAGGCCCCTCTGAGGCTTCCCTGGCTCTGACCTGTCTTACGCCAACCTCAGGCCTGACTCTAATGACAGACTCTGTGTACATGACATACTTTCTGGGAATGCATGAGGTCCTTGCCAAGACACAGGAGGCTACAAGGAACAAAGTGATCATTTCTGGTTGTCCTTCGGCAGGCGTGTGACCATGGCCACTGGCACCAAGACACACATTCTGGGGACAGACTCGACTTTGTTCCCACCCACACCCCTACCTTGTGGGAGCCCATGGACTTCTGTGATTTTGACACACACTTCTCACTCTGTTTTCACTTGGGGGGGGGGCAGAGGTGTCACCTTAGGAGACTTCCAAGTTTTCTTTCATCTGTAACTCATTCTGCTCTCCCGATCCCCAGAAGTGTTCTAGGAGGGTGACATAAGTTTTGGGTCTGGAGAGGGAAGGGTGGCATTGCCCTGGAGTCAACTTGTCATTATGTTGACGTTCCCATTGGCAACGCTTAACAATCAATAACTTGAAATCCAGACATGCTCAGAGAGACCTGGGGACCTGCATGGGCTCTGTGTTGGCAAGAAGCAGCATCTAATACGTTTGGATCTGTTAACTCCTAGCACAGGCTTACACTCCCCTTCCACCCCCACCCCCCATCCAGCACTGCAAGCAAAAAGCACAGGTGCTCCTTGCTGTGTGGCAGTGTTGGGTGGGCTGCTCCCTAGGGGTCGGGCCCTGGGATTAAAGGCTGACTTGCTACTGCTGCTTCTATTATTTTATTCCGTGCTTATTTTATGTTAGGTATATAACTGCTCTGTCTGTTCTTGTGTGTGTGTGCACCACGTGAGTGCGTGATGCCCAAGAGAGGTCAGAAGAGGGCATCGGATCCCCTGGAGCTGGAGTTATATTATAGATGGTTGCGAGTCACCTGCTGGGAGCCAGGCCTGGGTCCTCTGGAACAAGTGCTCCTAACAGATGAGCCATCTCTTCAGTCGTGTAGGGCCTCTTCTGCCTAACTGGCTTCCTCCTGTGTCGAGAACCGCTGGGGAAGAGATTAACCTTGAGAAATGACTGTAAAATCTCGAGAATAGGTGTTCCCAGGACTGTGACTGTTAAGAATTCCTGTTTCTTGTTGCTTTCTCTTAGCTGTTAACAGTGTCCATGGAGTGCCCCATGAGACCATGGAGCCTTTGTCATTCCCGAAGGGGTAGAGATAGAGGCAGTCCCAGAAGTTCCTCTTGGGGTACCTAGGCTTATGTAAACTTTTTTATTGTTCATCTCCAACTTCACCCAAGGGTTAGGAGTGTAGCTGGGTGGCAGAGGACTTGCTTAACATGGCCCTGAAGTCCATTTCCAACACTTCCAACAAAATTACAACAGAAAAAAAAAAAAAAGAAGGAAAGGAAAGAAAAGACAGACAAATAGGAGGCCTACTTCTCATGTCCTTGGGTAGTGATTAACTGTGAGCCTGAACTTTGGCAGCCAAATTGAGGGCTGGCCTGGGATTTTAGCCTCACGATGCTGGCAGGAATGAAGGTATTCTAAAACAGTTTGGCTCTCAGACTATTGAATAACAGACCCCAAGAAATTGGAAATTACCCAGGAATTACATGCTGGGAGAAGGAAAAGGCTGAAGCCTGGTGCCAGCCAGGGAAGAGCTTGTCTCCCAGAGAGATCTCACCCAATTCTGAGAACTTGTCAGACCACCTTGCAGGAAACACTGGAACAAAGACAAAGATAGGTCAGTGACGGGCAGGGCCACATCTTGACCAGACCCGCTTAGTCATATATACCTCTTGCTTTTGGTTTAAACCCAAACCTCTTTTTAGGATCCCAATGATGGATAGGGGTGTGGGGTAGTGTGTTTTACTGGACCTCTTAATTCTTTTCTTCACAGTGTGATCACACTGACTAAATCTCCCTTCTCTGTTTTCTCCATTTCCTTAATTCATCCATTGCAGAAAGGTAGCTGAGCATAACTCACCCTAACTCCGGTAAAAACACTACAGTGTAGCCAGGCTCAAGGAAGTTGGCAGCGGAAGCCTTGTTGAACCCAGATACAGATAGGTGGGAAAGAGATGAGGTCTCCACCGAGGTCGGTGGAGTGGAAGGAAGGTTGGAGGTGGGGGACTGAGTCTCGTCTTCACTCCTTCCTCTCTCCTCAGTACGGCAAAAAGAAGCTGAACTACCTGCCCTACAACCACCAGCATGAATACTTCTTCCTGAGTGAGTACGAGTACCAGAAGTCCTCAGCCGTGCTCTCACCCCGGTGTGCCCATCTGCCGCATTTCCTCCCACACCCTTCTCAAAGAGGCAAATTGGCCGTGTGCCTACTCAAGAGAAGGGTGCCGGCAGCCAGCTTGTGCAAACTTGTCTGGACCCGTTACCTTCCTCTAGACTTCCAGACACCTGACTGTCAAGCTGCCCTGCAGGTGGCGACAAGTTCCTTCACCTCTGACAGGCCATCTGCTCTCTCTGCAGTCGGACCACCGCTGCTCATCCCTGTGTACTTCCAGTACCAGATCATCAAGACCATGATTGTCCGCAGGGACTGGGTGGTAAGTCAAATGGTGCTGGCTAGCAGTGGGTGAGTGTGACCGGGGCACTGAGCCCCTGGTGCCTCTCTGGGCCTGCAAATCCCCAGACATCTCTTCGTAAGTGTAGCCACTTTATCAGTCTTAGGAGGGGACTGTCTCTGAGGCCACCAGCCAAGAAAGCCATGAGCCAAGAAGGTCATGAAGGCTACAGCATGTCAGTTGTGACGATGCCTCCAATACATACCTGGAGGGAATTTACCTGACAGTCATTGCCCTTGTAGAGTTCTTTAGAAAGTTCTCGGGGGCAATGTGACTCTCCACTGGAAGTGGAAAACCTCAGCAATAGAAACATATTTTCTTAAAACCAACTGACAGCAGCCTGGGGAGTAGGGGTGGGGATCCAGGCCCCTCCCCTTAACTGGTAGATGACCAGGTTCTCTTTGTCTCTCTTTGCATCATCTTCCTTCTAGGCCATTTTATATCTGTGTTCCCATGTTCCCCTGTTTTACTAATGTGTATTTGTGTGTGTTTGTGCATCCATGTATATGTATAGGTGTGTTTGCATGTGTGTGCATGTGGAGGCCAGATGACAATGGTCTTAGTTACTATTCAAGTGACAAGACACCATGATCAAGACAATTTATAAAAGAAAGACTATTGGGGGATTACAGTTTCAGAGGGTGAGGGTTCTTGACCACTGTGGCGGGGAGCATGGTGGTAGGCAGGCAGGCATGGCGCTGGAGCAGTAACTAAGAGCTCACACCTTGAGACACAGCTATGAGGCAGAGTGTTAATTGGGGATGATGTGCACTTTTGAAACCTCAAAACCCACCCCCGGTGACACAGCTCCTTCAACAAGGCCTCCTAATCCTTCCCAAATGGTTCCACCAGCTGGGACCCAAATATTCAAATGTACGAGCCTCTGCAGGGGCATTCCACTCACCCACCACAGAAACCTCAGGTGTCACTTCCTTTGAGGCAGGGTCTCTCACTGACCGGGAGCTTATAGATTAGCCCCAGGATCTGCCTGACTCTACCTCCTCAGCACCAGGATTGCAAGTGTGTGCCATGGTGTCCAGCACACCATTTTGTACGTAGGTTTGGGGCATTAAAGTTGCAAGCACTTTACCAGCTGAGCTGTACCCCCAGCTTTGTTCCTTTCTCATAGGATGACACTCGTCCCGTTGCATTAGGACCCATGTGGAATGACCTGTGTTAATGAGTTCTGTTAGCAAGGACTTTAGCCATGTCCAAAGACATTGCCTTTTGAAATGCTGGGGGTTAGAATGTCAGTGTATGAGTCTGGAAAGTGTGTTAAGAGTTCTCTAAAGGAACAGAACTGATAAAATTAATGTATACACACACACACACACGATTACCGGAGTGGCTTATAGGCAGTGGACAGAGTAGTACAATGGCTGTCTCCTGACAGAAAAGAATCTGGTATTCGTTCAACCCATGAGACTGGATGTCTCAGCAGTCTCAGTTTGGTGCTGGAGTCCCAGAGGATCCTTAGAGAGTGGATTCTAACATCAATGAAGGAATGCCACGGCAAAAGGATGGATGAATTTGGCAGCAAGAGTGAGGGCAAGCAAGCAAAAAGCCAAAGCTTCATTCTTCTGTGATTCTTTTAGTTGATTCTAGATGTAGTCAAGTTGACGACCAAAATTAGCCATGTTCTACCTAAAACAATAGGCTTAGAGGTCCCTCCAGGGATGGAGGCAGGCTGTGTGTGGGTTTGAGAAGGCAAGCTTGGTTTTACATAGAGGTACAACTGTGATTTTTGTACAAGATGAATATCTACCCATGGTAGAGTAAGCTATGGGGAGTCGTTCCCACAGGCAGAGACTTGAAGCTGGGGTGAAAACATGGTCCCTGCTCTCAGGAGAGAGCAGACAAGTGCACGGCCCCTTAGTGTGTGTTCTTTGCCTTTTGAAATCACATCAGTGGCTGCATATGGTGGCACACGCCTTTAATCCCAGCACTTAGGAGGCAGAGGCAGGAGGATCACTGTGAGTTTGAGGCTAGCCTGGTCTAATAGTGGGCACCAGGTCAGTCAGGGATACAAGATAAGACTGTCTCAAAACAAAACCAACAACCAACAAACAAAAGAACCCCACATCAATGAAGACAACAGCAAAGCTTCACAATGAGAATTACTGAGACTGAAAGTTTGTGCCTTGCCCAGTATGACACCAAGGGACATAGTGAACTCCTGATGCCACATCCTTCTACCCACACGCCCCACACTGAGCCTCCTCACTTTCACACAGCAGCACCGTATATCTGTAGGGCATCTTAGAGCTTCACTCACTCGCTGGTGCTGTGTGTGTGTGTGTGTGTGTGTGTGTGTGTGTGTGTGTGTGTGTGTACCACAGCCTAGGCATATGCTCACACACACACAGCTATTGTGTTTTGTGCTGTAATGAGCGTTACGGTTTCTGTGTGCCCATGTTTGTGGCAGCTAGACGACAAACTTGGGTGTCATCCATAGGAACACCATCTTGCTCCTCTGAGTCAGGACCTCACTGGCCTGGAGCTCACTAATTAGGCTAGATTGGCTGCCAGAGAGAGAGCCCCAGCAGTCTTCCTGATCCTGTCTCCTCAACGCTGGGGTTACAAGTACACATCACCATTCATGCAGGGGATCCTGGGGGATCAAATTAAGACCCTCAGTTATGAGAAAATGAGTTACCTCTAGATCCCTAGATTTATTGTGTATGTGTGTGTGCGTGTTGTTTGTTTCACAAAGAATAAAGCATCAACTAGGAAGAGCAGGAAGGGAAATTGGCAGAGCCAGGGGACTCTGACAGGCTCCCAGGCCTTGCCTCCAGAGCAGCTGTAACCAGGTCCTGAGCAGTTCTGCTGGGCCATTGGCAGTATCTGGAGACATTTATGATTATCCGAGTTAGCAGTGGGAAGATGATGCTAGCCCAGCATCTAGCCAAGAGGGATGGTAAACATCCCACAAAGCCCCATGGTGAAGAATTGTCTTGTACCAGTACATACTGTCAGGGCTGGGAGACCCTAGCCTTGAGAATGGAGATGGGAAGCCCTAAGAGTCTGAAAGAATACTCATGATCCAGCACAGGCACCTGCAGCACTGCCTGGGATACTTTTCAGACCCCACTTTCCTGGGACTGATTATCCTAGGCAAATTACCTTGGTAGTCTCCCTGTTGTTTATTTAGGCTTTCCATACATTTATTTATTTACTTACTTAATTTTGAAATAGGACCTCACTATATCGCCCAAGCTAGCCTTGAACTCACAATCTTTCTGCCTCTACTTCCCTGGCCATGCCTGGCCATGCATCTCTCTCTCTCTCTCTCTCTCTCTCTCTCTCTCTCTCTCTCCCTCTCTCTGTGTGTGTGTCTCTCTCTCTGTCTGTGTGTGTGTGTTTACCACATCCTATACATATGCACACACATACATACATACTTATGCACTGCATTTATACAGTAGATTAAAGTGGGGTTGGGGATGTGACTCAGTGGCAGAGTGCTTGCCTAGCATGCATGAGACCCTAGGTTCAAACTCAGGCCAGGGTATGAGGTAGGAGATGATCGAAGTATGACGAGCTTGCTGTGCCTCCTCTTGACCAAAACCAGCACCTTGCCAGATATGAGCATCTTGTCTTCAGCCACTTCTAGCTGTTGCATCTGTTCCTACCTCGACCCTCCTGAGATGCTCATCCCTTTTCCTACTCAGCTGACAGCACTCTGATCACCTGGAATGGCTCTAAGGACCAGCCTCAATTCCTTGCAACCAAGAAAGCACTGACTAAGGCTACCCTTGTTCTCTAAATCATTCTGGAATCTGCCATGTTGTCATCATCAATATGATCCTGGTTTTCTTCTCTGTTTTGTGCATGAACTAAGTCACCAGTGTGCCAGATTCTGTTGTCATTTCAAGATCTTTGGTTTGGTTTTGGTTTCGTCTTTATTTCATGTGTACAAGTGTTTTGTCTGCTTGTCTGCATGTGTATCTGTGCACTGCCTGGTGCCTGCAGAGGCCAGAAGGGGACATTATGTCACCTGGAACTAAGGATGCAGATGCCCATGAGCCTCAGTATGGGTTCTGGGAATCGAACCGCGTCCCCTGGAAGAGTAGCCAGTGCTATTATCCAGTAAACCAACTCTCCAGCCCTTCTGCAGGGTTTTCCCACTGCCTCAGAGAGGCCAGTCCTTGTTGAAAGAACTTTCTGTGTAAGCATAGGCTAGGCACGAGCATTTCCAACTACCAAAACAAAGAGCTGAGTTGGGGAGCTGAAGCCAGAGGACTTCTGGATCCTGCAAAGCTCTATGGCCACTTGGATTACATGGGAGGGTCTTGTAGCAGGAGGTGGGACCTGTTTGGAGCAGAGGTCATTGGTTACCCTGGAGGCATGAGGACCATCGGCAGGAGAGCAAGCCAAAGGAGGCTCTTGCTGTGGTCCAGCCAAGACACATGACTTGAGTGGCAGAGGAAGTGGAGAGACAGGGATCTCTGCAGAATGACTGCTTGTGAGCCTATGACAGGGGGCAGAGGCTTCCCAAGAGATTTCCAAGCTTAGGACCTTGCTACCAACTCCAAGGAGGGGCAGACAAAGTGAGGAGGGGGAGGGCCTAAGAAGAGAGTCCAACCTGAGAAGTGACCTGGGCCGGATTGCAGGGAGGGGTGGCGCGTGTCTCCTGGCCCTTTCCCTCCTGAGAAAGGAAGGAAATCCAGGTGCCTGAGCAGGCGCAAGGTTAAGGGTGGCCCGTCACTGACCGTATGTTGGGGGCTCACATCACAGTCCTCTGGACCTATGGCTACCTGCTAGCCAATATCCCATTTCTTTACTGAAACTCACCATGCAAACTCCATGTAAACAGGTAGCTTAAGCAAGTGTCAGACTGTGTATGGCCCAGTGTCCCAACTTCCTAGCAGCCTGCTGTGGTTTCTTCTGAGCACCTGTGCCAAGGAGTGAGCTGTGTGTATACATGCCTCTGTGGTTAGGTACACCATGCCAAATAGGGTAGGGCGGGTCAAGTCTAATCATGTTTCCCTATAGGACTTGGCCTGGTCCATCAGCTACTATGTGCGTTTCTTCTACACCTACATCCCTTTCTACGGCATCCTGGGAGCCCTGGTTTTCCTCAACTTCATCAGGTACCCCAGCTTTGCTGGCTCACCCTGTACTTCTGAGAGCACTGACTCTGTGATGTGAAGCCTGTTCCTACCTGCCGTGGGGGTAGGGTAGGTGCTAGGTACAGCGGGTCTGTTTCTGTGTGGCTTCTTGCACCCCGCCCTGAGGCTGAGCTGCACTGAGCTGCACTGTCTTCTAGGTTTCTGGAGAGTCACTGGTTCGTGTGGGTCACTCAGATGAACCACATCGTCATGGAGATTGATCTTGATCACTACCGGGATTGGTTCAGCAGCCAGGTGAGGGACCCGGCAAAGCCCGGACCCCACTGTTCATGCCTTCACCCAGATTTGGCTACTTCGGTGGATCCAGGGCTATGCTGGGCTTCCCTAGTTCTACTTGTAGCCTGTTGGGAGCCTCCGAGCTAAACAGGAAAGGGTGGTGGTAAAGATTAGGGATGTAGCTCATCTGAGGCTTGCCTAGCATGCATACAGTCCTGGATTTGAGCTCCGGTACCCAGTGAACCCAGTATGGTGACTCATACTTTTACTTAGTTCTTGGGACAGGGAGACAGAGGATCATGAGTCCAAGGCCAGAGTGAGTTACGAATGACACAGAAGAAAACATGGAAGGAATGGCAGGAATCTTCCAGAGGATCCTTGGGGAATTTGGGTGGGCTAAGGCTTCCCAGTAGAATGGTACAACTAGAGAGGTGGCCCTGAGACCCCGGGTAAGGTGACCTTTATGAGGTAAGTCTAGGTCCTTTGGTTTTCTTTTTATCCCCAGCCACTTATCCCCTGTCCCCTCTGCAGCTGGCAGCCACCTGCAATGTGGAGCAGTCCTTCTTCAATGACTGGTTCTGCGGGCATCTCAACTTTCAGATTGAGCACCAGTGAGTGTGGCCCAGGAAGGTGGGGGTGGGGCGGGGAAGACAAGGAGTTTGGGAGGGCAGTGGTCACCAGCTCACAGGCCAAGGGTAACAAACAGGTCTATCTTCTCTCATTGGCCACTGCACCATCTGAGAACACAGCTGGGCAGGAGAGGGGCTTTCTCCTGCGTGGCTGCTCTGCAGATACAGAAAGCGTGAAGACCATCTCTCAGTTCTATAATGCTCAGTTCTATAACTCACTCCCACTTTATTGACTGGGAAACTGAGGACCTGATCGATAGCCTATCTGGTTCCCCGGATGGCTGAGGGACTGTCCCTAGTGGATCTGCCTTTGTCTCATCGTTTGTCATTCTTCTCATCGTTTCCCATCTGTTTCTTATTTTTTTATAAGAAGCTGGGAGTTTAACTTACAGGAACAAGTTGAACTGCCTTGTCCACCCCATAATGAGACTACAGGCATGAGCCATAACACTCAGACCCTTGTCTTTGGCTGTGCAGTACCAATATGGCTTTCTGGAGTGCCCCTGCTCATAGATCGCTCTGTTGTACATCACTAGTAGCCCCTGTAGACAGCTGGTGGGAGCTGTGTAGTCTTATCCGGGTCGCAGATAGGGCCTCAGACCTGCCTCCCTCCCTGGGCTGTAGGGAGAGGTGGAGAGCATGGGGCCTGCACTGCACTCACTCTGCCTACCTGCCCCCTCAGCCTCTTCCCCACCATGCCACGGCACAACTTGCACAAGATCGCCCCGCTAGTGAAGTCTCTCTGCACCAAGCATGGCATCAAGTACCAGGAGAAGTCGCTGCTGAGGGCCCTGCTGGACATTGTGAGGTGAGGGGTGTGGGCTTGGCAGGTGCTAGGGCTCTGAGGCACCGGGAGGGGCCAGAGGTGCGGTGGGGCTGAGGAGGTGAGAGGCACATGGCAAGCCTTACAGTAGAGACTCCAGCTCACAGTAGGGACTACTGACCTCTGGTCCACTCAGGGCTGGAAGAGGAACTCCTCTCTCTCCTTGCCCACAGCCCGTGTGGTAAGTGGCAAGCTCTGGTCAGTAGCTGAGATGGATAGCATGACTTCCCTCATGTCCCACTGCCTAGAAGCCTTGGCCCCTTTCCATCCTGGTTCCTGAGCCCTGGTCCTCTCTCTGTGTCTTTACAGGTCCCTGAAGAAGTCTGGGGAGCTGTGGCTGGATGCCTACCTCCATAAATGAAGACGCAGTCCTCAGGGCACCCCTGGGGGAGGGGCACAGCTGGAGTGAGGGCCAGAGGGAGGGGAGGGCTTTTGTTCTGAAGGGTTTTCATGAGACTAAAGTGTCCACTGGCTCACGTTCCCCATACTTGGTCTTGCATCCTTTCTTGTCCTCTCCCCCCATCCTATCCTCACGGGGTTCCCCCTTTGTCAGCCCTAGCCCTGTGCCCTCTGCCTCCCAGGGCCTTCTCCCAAAGAGCGGGAGAGAAGTGGCTGAAGCTAGTGGTTGTATCTATGCCTCTAACTTCTGCACCTAAAAGACCCCTGGTATAAGACTCTGCTCTTGGCAGCCTAACCGTCAGACATTAATCCTCCCTCCCTTGTCCCCACAGACCCGCTCTGTGGAGCAGGGTCCAGGACTTGGCTCTATACTCCCTGCCAGCCTATGGTCTGGTTGTTTGGGTGAAGACATAATTTGTGTTCTGGGTGTCCTTCCCTTGGCTGGGATTGGTACGTAAGGGCCTCCCTCTGGCTGCCCAGGGCCAGCTTAGACTTAGAGGCCCAAGGAAAAGTTCTCCCACGCCCACCATCACAGCTCCAGGCCCTGGGGTTGTGCAGGTTCTAGTTCACCATCTACCCAACTCCAGAGACCAAAGGGATTGTCCCTTGTGTGGGCTCAGCAGAGGTGGTGGCCAGGCTGAAGGAGGGGACTGGCCAGCCTGGAGCCTAACCTATCTTCCACTCCTACCAGATGCTTCTTAATTCAAAGCCCCAAGACCCTGGGGTGGGGGTCAGACCTTTTTTCAAATCCTCCAGCCAGTCCCTAGAGACTGGAAGATGTGGACCTTGCAGGAGAGCCCCCGAGCTGCTCTCCCCAGGACAGGGTGACCAGCATGGCCAGCATGGCCAGCACTTGACCGCTCACTGCTTCTTTCCTATTTTTACAATCTTGTTTGTTTGTTTTAGATGTTGTTGTGGTAACATTTCCTACAGAATGCATTTTGATAGGAGGGTAAGAGAGGGCTGGGCTTGAGGGTAATCTAGATGCCCCTTGCCAGGCTCTCCCAAGGCCCTTCGGGTAGAGCTAGGCTTCGCCATCAAGGCCATACTGTAAGCTGTGGCTTGAGGCTGCTGCTATCAAGTTAGGAGAAACAGGGTGGGGTGGCGTCTCTCAGGAGGGCCATTGGGAATACCCAGCGAGAATCATGCAAGAGGGTAGAGGTAAGGGGGAGGTCAGGAAGGCTGAGGGTATGAGGGATGTATGAGGGCGGGTGGGAGGGGGGATATCTGCTGGCTGTATCAGGAAGGGAACCCATGCTGTGTCATCCTGAGATCTAACTGAACTAACCAATATTTAAATTGGAAAGAGAGGCTCAGCCTGCACAGGGGAAGCCCTCCAGGACCCCCAGCCAAGAGAGACCAACTGCTTATTGCTCCACAGAGGCAGAGAACCTGTAAGGAGCTGATCATAATTTGTATCACATTGTTTCCCCACCTCTACTTTTCTTGGGAAATAAAAAAAAAATGTAATTTTATTCTCACTTGCCTGTAGCTGAGTAAGAACAGTGGATGGCTGATGCTCTTGTATGCTAATGTCATGGGTATGTGTGGGTATGGTAATGCTCTTGTATGCTAATGTCACGGGTATGCATGGGTATGGTAATGCGTGGATGTATGTATAGAAGGGAGGCACTTGCCCCACAGGAGAAAGGCCTAACTGTTAAGGCGAGTAGCAAACAGAACCCTGATCCTCTCTAGGAGAGGCAGTGAAGGTTCTGGAAACGGGTGTCTGTTTTGTGTTGCTGTGCCCATGTGGAAGCTTGGTGAGTCTCTATAGCCTGGGGAAGGCCTGTAGCATCCCAGCCCTGGTTACTGTTCACTCACAGGGGACTCTGGTCTTAGGTCTGTCTGACCTCCAACCTGGGAAGCCAGAATAATCTACACCAGAGGTACTTGCCCAGTTCACCCTGTGATTGGACCCATGCTGCTGCTCTCTGAGCACCCATCTCTGACAGGCTCAGCAGGCCATGTCACTTCAGATATGTCAAGGAAGAGCAAGACATTGGGCACATGGTGGCCAGCACTCCAGAAAGGACAGGGACAGCTCCAGCAGAGATCTCATCCCCATGGATGACCAGGACCTAGCCAGAGAGGAACAGGGATAGTAGCCACTGTGTGGAAATGGTTCCCAGTGACTACACTGAGGCTGGATGGAACAGGGCTGGGGTGGTAGACACTGAGTGGCCCTGGATGAGCCCTCTGCCACCTCACCTCCAGGACCCTTGGTGCCACAGTTTCGACACTTTGGGTAGACTGGCTCCAAGGCTGCTGATTTCTGTCCATCAGCACAAGCCCTGGCCTCACCTGAGTGATAAGTCCACTGGAGACCTTGGAGGTGGCAGACTCTGGTGAACACATCCTCGCTACTCACCTATGCCTTTCTTCCACTTGCTGCTTGGGCTTCTGTTTGTGTGTTGCTTTCATTGGTTAATGAATAAAGAAACCTCATTGGCCTAGTTGATAGGGCAGAACTTAGGCAGAGAAGACAGAACTGAATGCTGGGAGGAAGAAGGGCAGAGTCAGAGAAGCCATGGATCCTCCGCCTGACATGGACGCTGTTTAGAATCTCTGGTAAGCCACTACCATGTGGCGACACACAGATTAATGGAGATGGGTTAAACTAATGTGTAAGAGTTAGTCAATAAGAAGTTAGAGCTAATCGCCAAGCAGTGTTTTAATTAATACGGTTTCTGTGTGGTTATTTCGGGTGTAAGCTAGCTGGGACAAACAAGCGGACCCCTCTCCTTTGCATCAGCCTGCCAACTGTGAATCCAGGGTCTATGGCATCTGACACCCAGAGATCTTGGGAGCAGGAGGGTGACTGAAGAGAACACTGCAGGGCTGAGTGGTCTCGGCTGTGAGGATACCAGGGAAATGTAGGCCCCCATCTTGAGCTTGTGTCTCCTGTGGTAACTACCTCACCTTCCCTTACACACACTCCTGCCTCTCGCCTTGCCCTTGAGCACTACCTAAGGTCCAGAGCTGAGGATGGCTGTACCTGTTCCTTCCGTTACAGTGCTTGGCTGACGCTCTTGACCAATATCCCCCAATTTGTGGGTTTCTGTCCCCTACTAAAGTTACGACCCTAATATTCAAAGCCTGGAGTTATCAAACCCTAACACCTCCCAGGCCAAGGGCTAAGACCAGAGTGGGGAAGGCGCTTAGCCTGAGTCAGCACAGTGACAACAGATGACTCAGAGCATACGTGGGGAATTCGTGCTTCTACCCCAGTTAGCGAGGCTATTTCTTTCCTTCCCCCACCATGCCAAATGTCATACTGTACAGGAGGCTCCATGGGTCGAGGCAGACAGTGGGGTGATTAGTCCGGGTGGAGGAGATGATAAGGAATAAAGGAATAGGGTGCTACTGAAAACAGTCCCTACCAGCTTTGAGGTAGAATGAGCATGCGCTAGGCACCAGACCCCAGAGGTGGGGCTGTTGGAGCAGTCTGGATATCTGTGCATGCACATTTGTGTGTAGAGCTAGAGGCCCAGAGGTGATCAGCAGCTTGACTAGTTCCTCATACATCCAGCTAAACACGTGGGAGCCTTTAGGGCCACTGGGGGTGGAGGAGAGGGAGGCCCCTAGCAAGAAGGTTTGGAGCAAAGGTTGCAGCCACTTGGACTAGCCTGGGCTACCATGCTGTGAGCCCACTGAGGCTCAGCTGGCTTTGCTGAGCTGACTTGGGAAGGCCTGTAGTGAGGATAGCTGTTGTAAGATGGACCAGACAGCAGTGGGTCCCCACAGATCACCTGATGACCTGGGAAGGGGCTGGAGGAAACTTCTGTACATTTCTGGACACCAATGTTCTATTGATTGATAGGATTTTACATTTCTAGCCAGACTGGCTTCACAATAAATGGAACACATAGCCACCCAGTGTTTCAAGACCAGGACATCACAGTCATGGCCCTACTGCCTTCTGCTGTTGTTGATGCTTTTCTTGGGACTTTGAAGGTATTTGGGTCTTCAAACCATTTGCTTCAAGAGTTAATGAAGAGAACCAGTAACAGGAAGCAGGGCTTGGAAAGTGTTGAGGTCTTTAAGGACACAGTCTGTTTGCACAGTCCTTTCTCAAGGCCTTTATCTCCCCACTGCCAGCCACACCCACAAAGGCAGCGGCTGTCGGTGGACTGAAAGAATAAGCCCTGGCTTCCCCCAGGAAACTTTATTTCTTGACCCAGACCCAGGCCTGCTGTATAGACAATAAAAAAAGGGATAAAGTTGGGTCTTTCAAAGGTGCCTTTTCCTGTCCCATTGATACGTATGGTCTATGATCTCCTTATCTTTGCTCTGAGAAGCATACAGGCAGGGAAGTGAGACTCAGGTGAGTGGAGCTGACATAGATGACAGAGAGGAAGAAGGGACAGTAATCGGCTCCAGGAAGACACCCTAAAGGCAGGCGTCTCCACGAGGTATTAGATAACTCTGGATTTGGAGGGAGAGCGCACTCCCCTGAGCCACCACTAGGGGCAGCATGAAACATGGTCCACACTGCTGTTGTGTGGATACCCCAGGGTGGTGCTGCAGGCTCAGTGATGATTCCTAGGCTAGCCCCTATTCAAGAAACAGGCCTCATATTCCAAGGATTTAGGGATGGAATGGCCACCCGAGTCCCTGCCCATTCGGCACTGTAACTGTTGTGCCATGCCAAGTCTGGCAGAGCTCCCCATTACTGGACCCTCCTGTGTGGAGGACTGTAGGAGGCCAGTACCAACACATGGGCTTTCCATCCTACAACTCAGAGGCTCCTGCAGATGTGACCCTCAACCCTAGGTCCTTGAGATATAACTCATCCCAGGGTGCTGCTGAGTGTAGGAACAGGAAGTGGCCAAGCCCTGAGGTGGAGCTGAGCTGGAGCAGCTGTTGCCGCCATGACCCAGAGTACCCAGCGTGGAAGGGAACTCCTTACATCCCGTCCCATCTCGACACTCTGATGCCCCCTCCAGGAAGTCTGAAGCAAAAAATCCATGAAAATTCAACACTTGGCTCCATGTGTCTGAGTTGCTTTTTATATAAAAATAACAAGTTTTCCTCCAATTCTTGCTCTAGGAAAACATGCTATGCTCCACCCCTGGTCCTGCTGAACAAGTGCCATGGCCATAGGGCTCTTGAACGGAAAATGTTGAGGACTGAGGAAAGCAGCAGGACCAGGCAGGTAGGCAGGCTGCCCCAGCAGGGGGTGAAGAGGGCTGTCCATCTTGCCCAGTGACTCGGTGATTGCTGGAGTCTGTATCCTTTCCCTCTTCGCCACCCAGGAGGGTGCTGTCTTCATTGATGGAGATATGCATCCAGCCAGATGTCGCCAGACTTCTTCAAGGATCTGAGAGTTGGGGATGGGAGTCAGGGATTAGCATCCCCCTGTGTCCCGTAAGGAATGTTGAGTAAAGACATCTCTGTGGGTTCCCATCCCCCGCCCTCCCTGAGACAGGCAGCTGTGTGGGGCCAGGTACTTATTAACCAGAGTGGAATCTGGACTGCAGCAGGGAGGTGAGTGGCAGGCGGCCAAGTCCAGTTGTAAGCCTCAGTGGGCCTGGCCATCATTCATCTGCTTCTCCCTGCTGCCTCTCCCTTTTGGGCTCTGCAACCCAAGACATGGGGCACAGAACCTGCCCCCATCATAATCATAATCTCAAAGACAAGAACAGGAAAAGAACAATGTACAGATGTCACAGAATCCAACCTCTGGTTTTCCCACCTCCAAGACTGATCCTGGAGGCTGAGCCCTCCCCTGACAGCCCTGCCTCGTGGCCTTCCCCTCTCTGCTTCTATTCTTGCTCAGAGAGCATGCGCACTTTAGAGCATCTTTGTAAGATTTAAAAGTCAGGTGGTCTCTCTCCTCTCCTCCCACAAATCAGCACATTCCTGCCTGAGGACCTCTGCAGGGCCTCTGTCTTCAGCCAGGTGCCCTTTCCTCAGTGACCAGCTGTCTCCCAGCTTCTTGCCTCTGTTCACATGGCAGATTCTCCACACTTTGCACCTGCTATGCCATAAACAGTATCACACCCTCCGCCTGACCCTCCACATCTCCTCTCCTGCCTCCATCCTAGGTTTCATTCTCCTTACATGTTATTTAAAATGGTTCTCAAATTTTATCATGCACTCATTGTTTGACCACACACGTGTGTTTGTGGTGTGAATGCATGTTACATGTGAGGTTGATGTCCAGCATCTTCTTATTGCTTTTCCATCTTCTCACTGAACCTGGAGATCACTGGCCAATAAACCCTAGAGGGATCCCCTGCTTCTGCCTCCCCAGTGCTGGGATGACAGGCACATGCCATCATTCCTGGTTTTTTACATGGGTGCCAGGGATCTGACCTCCAGTCTTCATCCTTACACAGAAAGCACTTTACCTACTGAGCCAACTCTCCAGCCCTACAAATGCTTGCTTTGTTTCCCCAGCCATAACACTGGTTTCAGTTCCCAGGAGGCAGAAACCTCTAAGCCTGTCTGACTCACTGCCATATTCCTAGGGCTCCATGAGATCTCTACGCTGGGGAACAAGTTGGGCACTGGCTGATCAGGAAAGGTCTAGAAAGCCAGTACTGAGGGAGGGCCCCTCTCTGAGGGCCAGGAGCTTGGAAGGTGCTGACTGGGTCAAGAGTGAGCATGGACTTGGAAGAGACTAGTTTATGCAACCTGAGGAGCCCAGTGCAGCCTTACCTGATGATGTCCGCCAGGGCAGTGAAGAAGGGTTTCACCTCATACTGCAGGCCATGCTTGGTGCAGAACGCCTTGACCAGGGGGGCCACCCTGTGGTAACTGTGCCTTGGCATCGTGGGAAAGAGGCTGGGAGGGCAGGCCAGATCTGAGTGGGGAGCTGCCAGAGGCAGCCCACCTACTCCTCACCCTCTAGGCCACATCGTCCAGGGATCACAGAGAAGTGAGCCCTAGACCCTGGTTTTGGCCTCACCCTGTACCCAGAAAGCCCTACAGGCCACACTTACTGGTGCTCAATCTGGTAACTGAGGTGCCCACTGAACCAGTCAACCAAGGGCGAATGCTTCACATTGCAGGTGGTTATCAGCTGCCGGGGCAGGAGAGGTACAAGTGAGGGAAGCTGGCTCAGAACCTTGACCCCACCATCTGGCAGCCTCAGCAGGGCCTGATCCCTCCCAGAGCATGACTCCCCAGCTGGCATGTCCTCCAACTAGGCTCCCCAGGGCCTACCTGAGAGCTGGCCCAGTCCCGGTGCTTTTCGTAACCAATCTCCTTAGGGATGTGGTTCATCTGCGTGATCCACACAAACCAGTGGCTCTCCAGGACCCTGTGAGGGAGGCTTTGGTACTGCCCTAAATCCAGCTCAGAGTGGAGGCTGGCATACATACAGCTGAACCCAGACCTGGGCCCCAACTTCTCTATCTGTACAATGGGGTTATCTAGTTGCTTCTGCATTGACATTTAAAGAAACTTCATAGAGCAGTGTCCCAAGTGAGGCTGAGGGCCACCCACAGGCCCAGGACCAAGTCAAGCTGCTTTCCTCAAGCCCTAGGGTCTGGCCACCCTGCTAAAATTTGATTATCGTAACAGCCACCTCAAGGGTGGTACTGGCACCCATCCTACATTGGGACAACAGGCTAAGCAGGGAGGGCTGTGGTCAGGGTCCCCTGCCACCTGCGTGAAACCTCCCCACACCCTGCCACCCTGAACCTGCCCATACCTGACGGCAACAAAGAAAAATAGTGTCCCAGTTGCACCATAGAAGGGAGCATAGGACAAGAAGAAGCGGGAGTAGAAACTAGCAGCCCACAGCAAGTCCTACAAGGAAGACAGAGGCAGTGCTGAGTAGCATCCACGGATGGGGGCAACGGGGAGACAGGAGGAAGGGCTGGGGTCATTCAACTCTCTTTTGCATTTGCTTCAGGGTTCCAGATAGGCCACTGCCCCTCATCAGGCTTCTGCTTTCATGACTAAGTATAAGGATGGGGTCCCTGCCATGTCACCAGTTAGAGCTGACCATGGTGGTGACCTTGAGGGTGCAGTAGGGCAGCCCATGCCTGGGACACAGGTGCCTGACAGTCAGTCCAGTGACTCTCCCCCACGAGGGGAACTCCTTCACAGAAGAGGTCCACCACGTACCCCAAAGTGCATACTCTCTCCTTGCACACACACACACATACACCCACTCACACTCAGGGATGGATAGGACTGTCCCCTGAAGCCCTCTCCCAGAAAGTTGGATACTTGTGGTCCCGAGCAGTACCACTCACCATCCACTGCATGCGCAACAGCATGTGTGCCAGGTTTTCAAGTTCAAAGTTCACCAAGGTGAGCAGCGGTGGGCCAACTGCAAGAAGGGAGCGTAGGGGCATGCAGTAACGGGTGGGGTACCCAGATGAGGTGGGTGGAGGAGAGAATATAAATGCGGACCTATCCACTGAGATGACCTCACAGTTCCCACAGGGCCTGACTCATACTCGGTCTCTTGGTGCCTGGCTCTTGTCCCTGTCTCCCACCTCCCTTGTCCCTTGTATAGATCAGGAGCCAGCCTTACAGATTTCTGTCCTTGAGTCTACCCTGTCCCTGTTTGCAGAAGCAGTTACAGAACACTCTAGGACTCCAGACACCCTGACTTAATGGTAGAGAGACTTGGGGGAGGGCGGGAAAGAGTGAGGACAGCCAGAACAGAAGGCCTAGAGCCGTCAGGTGGGTAGCATAGGCCGAGGGCCTGCCCTACCCCAGAGGGCCAGCAGATACTCACTCAGGAAGAAGTACAGATGCTGACAGTTGTAAGGCAGGTATCTGATTTTCTTCTTGCCGTACTGTGGAGACAGGTGTCAGCTGGGGAGAGCAGCTCTCCAGGCCAAGGTCAGGGGGCTGGCTGAGGCCAAGGTCAAAGGCAACTCTAGAGTCTAGCCACTGGGCCACTCATCCCCAGGTGGCTAGGAGAAGGACCGAACCTAGAGCTGGAATACGGCTAAGCTAGGGGGCAAGCATGGGGTCTCCTTCCCTGCTAAGGCCCCTTAGCTGCAGGCCTGTCCTGAGTGTCCATGATCCCTGCCACCTACCTCCACACTTGACTCTCCCAGGAGGAAGACGGGTGCCACACCCACATCTGGATCCTTGTGGAAGATGTTGGGCTTGGCATGGTGCTGGAAGTGGCGGAAATTCCACCAATGGGCAGAGAAGCCCTGTGCGGAGAAGGGATCTCAGGGGTGGAGTCGGGTTGTGCCCCTACTTGGTACCCGCACATTTGAGCAGACCCAGCAGAGCCCCAATTCCATGCCTGGACGCTCACACAGATTCACACTCACTTTCAACTGCCCCATCACGAACTGCTGGGCCACATAGTTCCACCTGGACTTGGTGAAGATGGAGGTATGGCCTATATCATGTTGCAGACACCAGCACTGGGCCTGGGGGGAGGAGGAGGTCAAGGGTGGAGGAGGCTACCTAGGCCCCTTCTGCTGCTACGGGTCTACCCACTGCTTATGCTTCACCTACTACTGATGTTCCACTGAAACCAGCTGCCTCTTTTGCTGGACCAGTGCACCTGAGTTTAATAGTGTGCATGTATGCAAAGGTCAAGATTCAGAAAAACCATTCCTCTGAATACAAGCTGCAGAAGCCAACTTTCTGCTCTTCTCATAGATCCTGTCTCCTGCTTCCCTGCATCCCCCAAGGCAAATAACAGAACCTAGAATTCTCTCCCCTATCCGAGGCAGGCCATAGACACAGGGCTGCTCTTCCCCCGAAGCCAGAAATCACTACTCTTAATTTCCCTTTTGCCTTGGTCCTGACCTTACAGAGGGCCACCTCATCTGAGATGAGTGCATAAGCCCTCTGTTTCGAAAAGCATTCCATCCCATACCTGGGAGGGAAGAATGCCTCAGAAAGAGGCCAAGAAAAGTCTGAGCAGCCAGGCCTTGCCAGGTTTCTGAGCCAGTCCGTTTCCACCGGCTCAGGCCCTTTTATTCTCTTTCCATCACGCAGACTTTTCATGTCTGAGCCCATTCCTACAGGCTATTCCTGCTTCTTACATCAGCTCACCCTGGTCTTTTGCTCTTTAATCTGAAGGCTCCTTGGCCACATAAGACTATGATCAGATAAATTTTCTAGGTTTTTCTCTTGCTAATCTGTCTTTTGTTGCTGGAGTTTTAGCCATGATCTTCATGTTAGACCTTTTTTTTCACCTACGCAAGTCCTATCACACACAGGGCTGTGACATTCTGGACCTGGTACATCTTAAAGGCCTCTAACATTTCACTTACTCATCCATGTACCCACCCACCCATCCATCCACTCACCCACCCACCC
>NW_004949154.1:362758-390384 GCF_000317375.1 Microtus ochrogaster | reverse complement strand
GTGCTGGACCCCTTATCTGCTTCATAGTCTTGGAATTACCTGAGATAAGGCCAGGATGAGGGCAGCAAGGATGCTGGACACCCAGCCGGGGCCCGAGAGGTAGATGATAAGCCAGGCCAGCAACTCCATAACCAGGATATGGCCCAGCAGGAATGCAAAGAAAGTGTGGTCAACTTCAAACAGCTTCATGTCCTCAGCTGCCTGGCGCAAGGCTCGGAAGTCCTCGATCATCTGGGCCTGTGGCAGGAGAGTGGTCCAGAAGATGAGGAAGCACGGACCACCAGAGTCCACAGAAACTTCTCATTGCTTCTTAAGCCATCCCATTGCCCATTGCTGGGCCCAGGTGTCAGCAAAGGTGATGGATAGAGGAACAAAAATGCCAGCCAGGATGTAAGCTGGGGAACTAGCTAGCAGCTAAGTCTCTCCCTGACCCCAAAGGTGTGGGGTGGGTGAGAAGCAGAGAAAACCATAGCCAATAGAGGAATCCTTTGGGACTCAAAACATCCTCACTGTAGAACTTGGGGCAGGGAAGCACTGGGTTTGGAGCAGAAAGAGGCCTCACCTGGAGACCCACAGCAAGTACCTAGCTAAGTCAGATCTGGAATCCTTACTTCTACAGGACACCACTATGACTTTCACCTTTGACTGTGGCCCCAAAGGGACTGCTGACCCAGCCCCCATCCTCAGTACCCCAGAAGTAATATAGAACAAGCTGCTACTACAGGCAACAGGCAATGCCCCCAAGCCTCCAGCTGTTCCCTCACATTCTGAGCTCCATCCTGGCTGGGCTCCTCTGGGGCTAGCTCTCCAATCAGCAAGGGCTTCAGGAACTTGCGCACGTAACGGAGATCCTGGTGGAAGGCGTGGAAGGCATCCTGAAGGAGAACAGACAGTCAAGTGAATAGATGCACAACTCATATAACACCCAGAAAGAACCACAGAAACAGGGTGGAAAGGCAGTTGCACTGCTGGGGAGATGGCATAGTGGGTAAGGGCACTTGTTGCTCTGCAGAAGACCCAGGTTAGATTCCCAGCATCCCTGTGCCGGCCGACATCCATCTGTAACTCCAGTTTCAGGGCATCCAATGTCCTCTTCTTACCTCCATGACGCCAAGCATGCATGTGTTACATGTAAATCCATGCAGGGTAAACACTCACACATACAAAAATTGAATAAACCTAATTCTTAAAACTAACAGAAAGAAACTGCTGATGGACAGCCAGCCAGATAGAAAGTCAGCTAGATGTTGGGCAGTCAGAAAAAAACCCAGGAGGACCAGCCTTACCTATCAGCTCTCCCTATTCTGCCCCAGGTCCCAGGTACCCTGTTCAACACCCCTCACTTGCCATGCCCCATCTGCTTCATCCAGTACAGGGTTCTCTCCTCTCAATATGCCTGAAAGAACCGCAGAAAGACCGAGTCCATCCATGAAAAGGTTTAGCCCTTCCAAAAAGCTTTCCGTATGCCACAGTATTTTCTACAGAGTATAAGATCTGGATCACAGATGTTAAATTTATTCAAGTCTTATCAACACAACAGTGGGTAAAATGTGTGTGGGGAGACTTGTCATTGAAGACCCCTGGGTCACTTGAGACGAGTCAGTGGTAGGCCATACACATTGAGCTCTTGGGTTCATGCGAGGAAGATATTGAGCAGTTAAACTTATTTGGTTATTCTCTTCTTTTTGGAGACATAGTTTCATGTAGCCCTGGCTAAAGAGTTGCTAAAGAGCCCAAGAGAGAATGACCTCAGACTGATACTCTTGCCTCAAATTCCCTGGTGCTGGAACCACAGGCATGCACCATCATGCCTACTCAGTTCATGCGAGTGCCGAGAACTGAACTCAAGAGTCTCCATGCATGATAGGCAAGCGCTCTACCAACTGAGCTGCATTCTCAGTAGGTAGTATAATGTTAAGAACAGAAAAGCTTGGCACTCCCGTGTCTTTCTATAATATAACTGAGGTAGGGGTGAGGAGCCGCTGTACAGGAAAAAAAAATGGGAGAGATAAGACAGATAAGGACAAAGGTGACTGGGCTCCCTCATCCTTCCTTCCTCAACCTTGCTCTTGCTGTTTGCTTAGACCATTCATTGTTTGCCTATGATATTACATCGCGCCCATTTATTAGCCGCAGGCAGCCAACTGACTTTTACAGTTGCAATTTCAAAAGCAGAGAGGATGACTGGATGCCATTGTCCCCATGGCCCTGGGAAATGGGACTGAGGGCCCTTCCAAGATGCTGAAAAAGAGACACCTTTGCAGAAGTCTGACAAAGAACAGGGGTCTCCTGTTGTCCAAGAGTCTACCAGCTTGTGTAGGTTGAAAGAGAAATGACGTTGTTAACTACAGTCACCCCGCTGTACCACCAATCTAACTACCCTGATCATTGTACATTGTATACAGGTGTTGAAATAGCCCACTGGTCACAGGAACAGGAGCCTTATTAAGTGTCTATCAAAATAAAAGGCTGGGAAGTTGGCTCAGTGGGGGAAGAGCACTTGCTGTAAAAGCATGATGACCTGAGTTCAAATCCCTAGTGCCCACATAGAAATCATCTGGGCATAGCTATGTGAGTCTGTAACCCCAGCACAGAAGTGGCGGAGGGCAGAGACGGAGGAGCCTGCAGGCTGCCAGGGTATCTCCATCAGTGAGTCTGTCTAGAGGAATGGAGCAGAGAGTGATGGCGCAGGGCACCCAAGGTCCTCCTCTGGCCCCCACATGCATGTGGGCACTCCTACACACGTGTACAGCACACATGCACATGCAGAGAAAATAAGTAATAAAATAATTTTAAAATAAAATGAAGATTAAAATGACCATAGTCCTTACACTTACTGGCAGGACATTTCTGAAGAGTCCTTGGAGGAAGGAGACTTTACTTAGAGATCATATCTAGGGGGTCACTGACCCAAGACAGCTAGAAACTGGGGAGCTAGGAAGGTGTGGTTTCTGAAATAACCCAGGCTGGATGGGTCCCTGGGCCCCACCCAGCAGCAGAGGTTATAAAAGCATAGCTCTCACTTCCTCTGGAGATAAAGGAGGGGCAAGGACACAGGAGAATGGGGTTCTACAGGAAGCTGCCTGGACCCAGGCTCACTGGGGTTCTTTTGACCCCACTTCCATGTGACTTTGAGCCTGTACATTCTCAGGCAAAGGCCCCTACTTCCTACCTTCAGGACCCTTCTGATATTGGACTGCGCTACATGAACTTTATTGTCATCTTTGTTTCTAAGACAGTGTCTTCATACATAGTCCAGGATGGCCTTGAACTCCGTTTGTAGCTGAGGATGACCTTAAGCTTCTGATTCTTCTGACTCCACCTTTGAGTGATGGGATTACAGGTGCACGCCACCACTTCCAGTTTGTGCACTCCCAAGGATTGAACCCAAGGATTCTGTGGGTGCTAGGCAATGTGCTACCAACTGAGCTACATCCCCAGCCTTCTGTCCAAGGGCCTTGGGAGTGAGTGAGCACCAAGGAGAACACTCACAGAGTGGGTCCCTGGACTCTAAGAACCAGCAAGGAACTTCCCAGGACTCTAGCTTGGGTCATTTGGAGTAGTCCTTTGTGGGATCAAGGACCAAGGGCCAGGGTGAAAGGAAGACTCAGAAAGGTTAAAGGATAAGGGATATATGTATCAAACCTTGTGATTTCACACAACACACACACACACACACACACACACACACACACACACACACACTCTAAAAGAGTCAAAAGTAAATGAAATTGGAAATCTTTCATTGAATCTCAGGGAGAAGTGGGTAGAAACTGCCAGAATCAAAAGGCACACCACGGGGGACCAGAGAGATGGCTCAGTGGTTAGGAACACTGGCTGGTTTTGCAGAGGATCCAGGTTCAGTTTCCAGCACCTACATGGTGGTCACAAGCATCAGAAATCCCAGTGCCAGGGAATTTGACACCTTCTGACCTCTGTGAGCACCGGGTACACATGTGATGCACATATGTACATGCAGGCAAAACACTCATGCACATAACTTTTTTTAAGATTTATTTATTTATTATGTATACAACATGTCTTCCATGTGTTGTGCCTGCAGGCCAGAAGAAGATACCAGATCTCATTACAGATGGTTGTGAACCACCATGTGGTTGCTGGGAATTGAACTCAGGACCTCTGGAAGAGCAGCCAGTGCTCTTAACCGCTGAGCCATCTCTCCAGCCCCACATAACTTTTTTTTAATCTGAAAAAAAATAAAATAAAAGAGCATAGCAAACTTAAGTTCCCTGTGAGCCCTGTAGGCTCTGTTTACAGACAGACCTGGTTTAGGGCAAGTTTTCAAGTGCAGATGATAACTAGACAAGAGTCAGCCTTCCTCACCTCCCAGGGTAGGGTTGTGAACTTTTTCCCCCTCGAGACACCTGTCCCAGTATAAGAATTTGGAGTGGTAGAGCTGGGATTTGAACTTGACTCTGTTCTCTATAGTGTCCACACAACTATGGACACTATAGAATGTGTAAACCTCAGAGTCCAGACAAGCAGAGCCCCTGCCCTGACCCCAGCTCATTATGAGCTCTGCACAGCAGCTGACTGGGGGTTGGGGGGCTGGGGTACAGTTTGGAGCCAGCCGACCTGCAGATGGAACCTATGATTCCATGTAGGAGCCCCAGACAGGCTTGCCTCCTCTTCCCTCTGCATGTCCTTCTCAGAAAGATGGGAAACACTAACACACACCTCACAGGCACTTAGAAGAGGCCTTGGGGATAACAGGAGCCCCCTTATCCAGCTTTCTGCTGCACCCCAGGGCCCTGTTGCGCACCTGCTGCTGACAGCCACGGCTGCACGTTTGAGAAGAGCAGTGAAAATGTGCTGTGTTGGGTCAAGACCAAGTTGAGTCTCCGCCTAAGGGACAGGAAGGCTGGGGGATGGGGGAAACAACCTCCTTCTACCCCGGGGCATGAAAGGGAGGGAAGAAGTTCTGGTCTCTGGCCAAAGAACGGAGAATGTTCCACAGAAGCCGGGGAGGTGGGGAAACAGGGAGAGCTGCTGCAGCTCTGGTGATCTGGGTCCGCACTTGCTGCCTATTTCCACCTTTGCTAGAGGGGGTCCTGGGGTCTCCACGGACACCCCACCACTCTTGCCCTCCAAATGGAGAACAGACCAGAGGGACTAAGGTTCTGCACTTAACTGTTCCTGTCACCCTCTCCCCGGCGCGTGGGAAAACATTATCAGTAACCCTCCCCAACAGATGGAGAAACTGAGGCAAGGACAAGGAAGCAAGGACACAGAGCTCCATATTCAGTACGTGTGTGTGGATCTAGCCTGTGCAGCAAAGCCCAGCTCAAGAGAAGGCCCCTCAGCATCCCTGGGGGCCTGGTGAAGGGTGGGAACACACATTTGATTCTCGGCTAGCCAGGACCCTTGGCCTCAGAGATGTTGCTTTCTCAGCAAATACCTGAAAATGACCCAGCCTTCTGGCACGTGATCCTCTTTACGAATGAACTCTGGCTTTACCACTGGAGCTTGACTGGTTTTTGTTGTTGTTGTTGTTGTTGTTTTTTTTTTTTAGACAGGGTTTTCCTGTGTAGCTTTGGAGCCTATCCTGGAACTCGTTCTGTAGACTAGGCTGGCTTCAAACCTGCCTCTGCCACTACCGCCCTGCAAGCCTGACTCTTTTATCAGAAACTCCAAGACAGCCAAGGGAAGCCTTCCCTCTTAGGAAGAAAGGGGGAAGGCTGCCCGACACTCTGAGGTCACCATTATTCCCACCTCTGCACACTGCATTCCTGCCAGTCTCCCCACAGAGAAGGGTGGGCACTTCAGCAGGCAGAAGACACCTGTCAAGCCCCCCAGAGTCAGGTATGGTAGCTTGTACCTTGTACCTATAATCTCAGTACTCGGGAGGGAAATGGCGATTAATCTCTGTGGGCTTGAGGCCAACTTCGTGTATATAATGAGTTCTAGGCCAGCCAGGAATACATAATGAAAGCCTGTCTCAAACAAAACAAACCAGTACCCACTCAGCCCCACAGAATGATGACTCGCTGAAGTAGGACTTTCAAGCAGCCAGTGTGGTTGGTGGGAACAGGGTGTGGGCATTGGTTCTGGGTGGTTGAGGCCATCCTGCCCTCTCTAGACCTCAGAGCTTCCTGGTCATCATCCTGTTCCCTCTCAGCTCCCATTCAGACATGGGCCCTCCCTCCCAAATCCAGGAATGCTGGTTGTGTCATTTTAGGGTACCATGATATTGCTCGTCTTCTGCTCCAGTCTCTTTATCTACACAACAGATAGGACCCAACCTCAGAAGGCTGTTAGAAGTAAGTCAATGATCACATCTAAAGTTCTCAGAACTGAGCCTAGTCGATAACTGTTGGCGGAAAGTTCTATGACATAGCCTCTGACAGTGGCATCAGCCAGTCCTACTTTTAGCTCATCGTTCCCAAGGGGCCACAAGGAGATGGATGCCAGGTCTGCTGGACTTTGAATTCTTCTCAGGATGACAGTGCTTCAGCTTAATGGGCACCAGGGACTGATGGGAAACTCTCACCTTCCCATAACTACACCAGCTGAGTTCAGGGTTCCACTTCCCATGCTAACCAGTCACCCAGGTGCCCAGCACCATCCTCACAGTCAATCCAAAACGAAAGCCATCTTATCCCTGCCACATTGAATGGGAAGAGAGTGACAGTGTGTGGAGAGGTCAGCTCCTTCTCTAAAGATAACACAGAGATAACTCGAGCATATTTCTTTTTTGGTTCTGTTTTGATATCAGATCCAATGTAGTCCAGGATGGCTTCCAACCCAATGTGTAACTGAAAAGGATACTCAACCCCTCATGATCTCATCTCCACCTCCCAAGTGCTGGGATTAAATGCCTGCACCACAATGCTCGACTCTGTTTTGCCTCATTTAAAAAAAAAAAAACTTTCACTGCTGGGGATTGAACCCATGTCCTTGAGCATGCTCAGCCGGCACTCTACCACTGAGCCATATTCTCATTCTACAGAGCTAATTCTAACAGTCCCACATTCACACTTTGGAGCCCAATTACACGGTCACTCGTTCTGAATTCCCTCCCCAAAGAGAGGGCAGGTCCCCATCTTGTTTACCTTGATATCTCAAAGCCTTTGCCTTTCTAGAAGATGATTCTATTTTGTTTTATTGTTAATTATGTGCATGTGTGTGTGTTTGTGGGATAATATGTAAACATGGGTGACAGTGCACACAAAGGCCAGAGATGTTGGCTCTCCTGCAGCTGGAGTTACCAGGGGTTGTGAGTCACCCAATGTGGGTGCTGGGAATTGATGGCAGGTCCTCTGCGAGAGTGTCATGCATTGTTCACCACTCGGCATCTCTCTTACCCCAAAGGTCCTTTCACTTGGAGACAAGGTCTCATGAATCCGAGATTGGGCTCAAACTTGCCTCATACCCAAGAGTGACCTTGAACTCCAAGTCTTCTGTCTCTGCCTCGTGATGGGGTTACTGGTGGATGCCACCACAACCAAGTTTATGTGGCACTAAGGATGGAACCTAAGGCATCCCAAATACTAGGCAAGTAGTCTGCCAACTAAGCTTCGTCCCAACCTTTCAGGATCCTTTTAAAGACACAGAAGACCCCTTGGGTTTCCATTCTCTGCCCTCCCTGGATCTTCTAAAGAGGGCTTTAGAATAAACCAAAGTCCTTCTGAGGACAAAAGCATCCAGTGAGTCTGGCACGTCTACCTTTTGACTCCCTCTCCCCGTGACTGTTCTCTATTGAAGCCATGCTGCATTCCTCGGGTATAGATGATGTGGTCTGAGTCTTTGCTTTAGCTGATCCATCTGCTGGACACTTCGTCCCTGTAAATGTCTTGTTCACAGCTGCAGCTGCAGAGATGGGGTGCATTGGAGATACTCATGGACAGAGTTAGGGGACCCCATCACGGAGAAACCAAGATGAGGAAGAGCATGGCTGTGCATTCAAATCCCAAACACCTGCCACTGTTTCAAGTCAGGTTTTTCTCTGTATCTGTGTTCTCATCTGCAAAGTGGGATAACGGCAGCAATACTTGCCTTAGGATTAAGAAATAGTACCAATAACAAACATTGGATTTAGAGTCTAGAACATAGTAGGTGCTTGGCGTGTGATCCTCACATATTTATGAACAGCAGGGGCTGTACTCTCTGACTGGCTCTTCTCGTCTCAGGGTGACTATGACTCTTAGGCAAACCTGGCCCAGGGCCCAGAGTGCTCTCCCCAGGGCACCAGACTCTGTATCCCAGGATGGTCACAAGCTGACTTCATGGCATAAGAACTCTGGGAATTTCCTGGCAGGAAGGCTTCTGCTGCCTGAACATGAGAACAGCTGATGGGCGGCTGGGCTGATGTAAGTGGACAGCGGCCTCCCACCCCCAACCTGAGCTGCAGGGTCTGGGATGGGACAACTGACATCTAGACTTGATCGCACAGGGCACTGGACCAGTCCAATCCATGGTTTGCCCTGTGGGTCCATCACAGACAAAGACTGGGGTCCGCTGAACCCAGGTTCCTCCCAACCCTTTGATTTAAGCATACCAGGACGTTTTAGCAACTCCACCCCAACGTCTGGGACCTATAGCAATCTCTTCTTACTACAGACAGGGCCAGAGACAGGCAAGGTTCCCTAGCAGAGGCTTGGGGATGCTGTGATGGTTCCACTTCACTCTCCAGCTTGCATACATACACTAAAGGGCAGTTACCGAACATACAGCCGCGATATAGCAGCACGGTTGAGAAGGTATGGTCTTGCCCTTAACTGGCTTGCCATATGGTCCAGCTCTCCCTATTTGATCAATAAGGAAACTGAGGTTCAGAGGAATTACCTCTCATAGCCTTCAATGGCAAAGCCAGAACCCTGCTACAAGATGCAGAGAGATGTTTTCCTAACAGATCTTTCTGGCTGTGAATCAAAATGGTGGCTATTGCAAAACCATTAGATGGAGGTCTCAGGGCACTGAGCTAAATATAAAGTTTGGAATCCCATGTAGGAGGGCCCTCTGTCCAGGCCTGGCCTTGAGCAGGAAAAACCTATGTCTGTGCTCCCTACTGTCCTTCTCCTCTCTTACCCCGCATCCTATCCGATGCTATAACACGGTCCTCACAGGGTTGCCAGGGCTCTGTGGGATCTCTCTGCATCTTGTAGCAGGGTTCTGGCTTTGCTATTGAAGGCTATGAGAGGTAATTCCTCTGAACCTCATGCCCACCATGCCCTGGTAGAAAGGCAGGAACACACATATGTGCACACGCGCATAGGCACACACAGACACACACATGCACACACAGACACATGCATGCACATACATGCTATGGTCCAAGATCGATGATTTTCAAGAACCTTCTCACTCCTATGCCTCCCAGTTGCTTGGAATGAATGGGGGTTGAGAGGGACAGTGACAATCCTGGGACAGGGCAGAATCTCCTCTGCTGCCACCAAGTTCTTCCATTAGGAATTCATTCTCTCCACTCTTGAAGATCTTCCTGGTACCCATTGTGAATAATCCACATAGGGTGACTGAGGGAGGAAGGGTCTGGGAAATTGCTTCACCGTTGGGCTCCAGCCAGATAGTCCTTCTGGGCAGCCGCATCTCTCCTTGTCTAGCCATGGACTGAGAATGGGAAGCCAGCGTCCCCAGGGTCCAGTTCGTGCCTGGGGTGACTGTGCTTCCCGTGGAGGCCCACCCAGCCTGGCAAAATCTTCCCACGTGCAGCTGCCAGCCCAGCAGAGGTGAGTCACTGGCCCTCAGAACAGTCTACACAAGTGTTGGATAAGCCATAGACCTCCAGGCCCTGCCCAAGCTCTGCTGCCCAGCCCCCAGTCTCTGATGGCATATTCCTGTCGGTAGGGACCCGGCCCTGCCTCTCTCACTTGGAAGCACCAGGTACTAGTCTGAGAGACTCACAGCAGAAATGAGACCCTCAGTACGAAAGTGAGGGTCCTTACCTAGGGTGGGCTCTACCTCTCACGGCACACCCACCTCAATGGGCCCATTCCTCCCCGAGAGACCTATTGCACAGACTGACCCAACCGCGGGTCCTCCATGCAAGAAAGGGACCTCCTTAGCCCTGGTTCCATCTCAACTCTGGAGCCAGGCTGTGGGAGTCAAAGGTCAGAAAGAGCAGAAAGGATGCTAAGGTCCGCAGGTGGAATGAGACTAGGAACCTATGACCCACGTCTCTCACCCCATCATTAGCGCCAGACTCCACCCCGCTGGCTGTGGGCTAGCTTACCGTGGCGTCCTCCGCGCCGTGGTGGCTGATGAGGCGGCTGCCCCCTGGGTGCCGCTGTGCCCAGCGGCTGACGTCGTAGACACGGCGCTCGATGACCAGCCACTTGTCGTCTGGTAGGTCGTGCTGGCGGATCTGTTCCCAGCGGAAGATGGGCAGGGGCGCCCCCAGCGGTGTGGGCCCCTCCCGCGGCTCCGGTCTCCCGCCGAGCTTTCCGACGCCACCCATGGCCGCTGTGCACAAGTCCTCCGGACTCCGGAAGGTTGCAGAGGTCTAGAGACACCGTGGAAGGCGAGGTCGCGATCGAGGGTCTTCCTCTGCAGCCCGCCTTGCCGGCCCCGCCCTGCCGCTGCGGCCGCCGTACGAGCGTGCGCCTGCCCGGCTCTCCACGCAGGGAACTTTTCCCTCCCTTACATCCGCGCTGACAGCGCTCGCCTCGCCCGCCCCTCGTCCCGGCCCCCGCGCTGGCCAGTCCCGCGCCCGCTCCAATCCTGGCGCGGCACCTCCACCTCCATTGGCTATCCGGGGAGGGCGGTGTCGCGAAGGGGCTCGCCCCACCCGCGAGGGCCTCGGGGGCCACCACGCCCGGCCCAGCCCCCGGGACAGTGTCCCGCCCCCAGTTCCTCGGACTCGCCGAAGCGGGGTGAGGGGACTGGGGACCCGGTACACGAGAGTCCTGCAGGCCGCTGCTCCCGGGCGCACCCTCAGGGGCCCAAGAGGAACCCAGGTCTGAGCCCCAAGGGGCTGGGAAGTGCTGTTAGGTACGTCACGTGGCTTTAGCCACGCATCCCGGTGGCTAGAGGTGAGGACGCTACCATAGGGTGACTGTCAACACCCTTCAAACAACGAACCTCGCCCCGCTACGAACCCTCAACATCCAAACAAGGAGGCCTTCTACAGCCTTCTGCTGGGACGGATAACCTCTTCTCCCTCCCGTTTGGCTGCGTACAGGGTTGGAATACCCAGAATGGTCACTGAGGAGGAGGCAGGCAGCACTGGTGCCTGCAGTGCTAGAATGGACCAGTCTGCAATGGGTGGCTTGCTTGTTACTACCTCTCGCTTCCCCGCCCCCACTTCAGTAGCATTTTTGATTTACTGAAATCCTCTTGAGAGTGTAGTTACATTCCCAAATGTACAATTACTTTGAGGTCTACACCAAGTCCCTAAAACTTAAGCATTCAGGCCAACAGGAGCCACAATTGGCAAACTTGAAAGTTCTATCAGAACTTCCCGGAGGGCTCCTTAAAACAGACTCCCTCACTCCACCCTAGCGTGACTCAGGACAGAAAGGTGAGGCAGACCTGCTGGTTGGAGAAAATCTTTTGCAAACCTTAAAGTGTATTTCTCCAGTATGCTAACATTTCCTCTTAGCCTGCTTAAGAGTTTGTAGACTTGGCCTGTAAGGCACCTTGTGGACACCAAAATCAACCTGTGCTCCTTGCCTATCTAAGGTAGTATTTGCATGTAACTGTCACACATCCCTACCACACATTTTAAACCATCTCGGAATTCCTTATAATACCTAATGTGATGTAAATGCTCTATAAATAATTGTTCACTGCATTGTTTAGGGAACAATGACAAGAATAAAAAGGCTGAAGGCATTCAGCCCAGCTGCAGCCATTCCAAGCCTAAACGCACAGGACAGGAAGAAAGGCAGAGGTGAACAATTCTCTAAAGAATGTTGGGGAGATAGTCAGGACCTGTGACGTGAGGAGAGGTGACAGCAGGACCAGCCTACAAACACACTGCTTTCTTCGTGTGGAGAGTGTGGCACATTCCAGCCTGGCATTTTGAAAATTTCTGGAATTATTTTATGAATATGTCCAATCTACTGCTGATGTGTTTTAGGCTGCAGAACTCACAGAGGTGGAAGACCCATGACTTTTGTGCTGCAGGAGACCAGAGCTTGAAGAAGGGGACCTCTTGGTTCTCTGTAGTTCAAGGAACTCTTGATTTGGTTAGCCAGGACAACCAGAGACCCATGATGTTGCCACAGATAGGAGTTTAATTCCTTTCTACCAGGCTCTTCAGAATCCTGGAACCCCATTTCTGCACACCAAGAAGATACAGCAGCCCACGCCAAAGAGGACAGCAGGTACTGCTGCCCCCACATGGTCACACTGAGCACTGGGATAAAGAGAGCCTACTCTTTCCAGGGAATACATATACCTCTTGCATCCAAGCCTGGTGGCCCATAGGGTGTAGTCTCTGCTCCTTTCAGTATTATGATATGGCTGGCTCAAGAGCCATCAAAGGGCTCCTTCCTTGGGGGCCTGGCTTGGACTCGGGTATGGAAGGCAGTTAGGGGGTTGGGTAAGTAAAATCTTGAGTCCTAGCCTTACCAGGACAGTCAGCAAGGTGAAGGCTGGATAGACTGGTTAGATAAACCAAGGACAAGGCCTGAACCACCCTCTCTGGCCACATGGACTCTATAGGTGGTATGGGGCCTCTTTCCACCTGTATCTAGCTGTGTGTTCCTATAAAGCCTAAACTCTTAGTGTCCTCTCCCAACCTCCCACACAAACAGCTTCCCACTTTAGTTCTCTGCAGGCCTTGGGGTCACCTCTAGGTCACTCTGTCACTCTGATCTCTGGTGCTGGAGAACTTGCACCTTGCGGAGAATCAGGGTTTGAAGGAACTTGAGGCTCCATTGTCCCCAAATCCCCAAATCCGGGCAGCTGAGGCCTCTCAGACCACTCAGAAAGGGAGAGGCATCACTCGACATTCCTGAGCTGCCATTGGGCCACTGCCAGGGTGTGTGGGTATAGGAGGGGGAGGGAAGCCAGCCAACTGGAGTATTTTACTTTTTGAGGGGGGGCAAACTTGAGGTTTGAGGAGAGTCCCCTTGAATGCCTTGAATGCAGACCCTTGCCTCTGTCCAAGCTGAATCCTTTACTATTGGGAGCTTCCACCCAGGCCTCTTATTGGATGCCTTGAAATTGTCACCCCCTACAGAGCCACTGGCTACTGTCCTGGAGCCAAGGGATGTTTGTGCAGTGCCAGGAAGGCTCAGCAAGCTGGACAGGCAAGCAGTGGCTTTAAGAAAAAGCTCCAGAGTCACCAACAAAGAACAGTCCCAGAGCTCAGGCAAAAGGGACACAAGTCAGAACTCTGGGGTTTAGCTTGAGTTACAGATCACAGCATGAGCTGGGTTAGTAGTTCAGGGTGCAACTCTCTTGAGAAAGGAGGAGTGGAGACCATGGGCACTATGGAATTATGTAAAAGCTGTTTGGAACCATTTAGACCAGCAACCACAAGCCTATCGGCCACTATGGTAGAACACACCTCCATAAAACACCCGTTGGTAAGAACAGGAGACACAGAAATGTGCAGCAGAGGTGAAAAGACCCCCCACATTACTACTAGGGGTGCAGATCAAAGCCCAGGGAGCAATAACTCACATCTCATACAATGGTTACTACCAAAACCAATAAAATAAATTTGGTCAGGAGGCAGAAAAGTTGGAACCCTGGGGTATTGTTGCTAGAACTTTAAAATGGTGCAGCCATCATGGAAAAGCATGGAGGGCCTTCTAAAAAATAGGACTACCATGTGAGCCAACAAACTTACTTCTCATTATTTATTCAAAAGGACTCTAAGCACGGTCTCCAAGAGATATTTGCATACACATCAACATGTACCAGCAGCCTGTGTCTTCTCCAGTGAATGGACAGACACAGCAGGGTGTTACACATACAGCAGAACATGGGAGAGCCTTCAAAAGAAAATCCTGTCGTCTTACAGCATGGATGGATATTGAGGACATTACATGAAATGAAACAAGCCATTCAAAAGAAGATGAGTATGCTATAATTCCATTTACAGCAAGTTTCTAGAGGAGTCATATTCACAGAGGCAGAAGGTGAAATGCTGGTCCCCATAGTCTAGGGGCAGGGGAAATAGGGAGCTGTCTAATGGGCGTAGCATTTGTCTTGCAAGATGCAAAAGGTTTATAGATTGGTTTCATGGCAGTATGAATATACCAAACAACTATAATTCTACACTTAAAAATGGACAAGATTGCATGTTTTTAAAAACACAGTATGGCAGAGATGGTTCAGTGGGCAAAGCACTTGCTGTGCGAGCCTCATGACCTGAGTCCAGACCCACAGAACTTGTGCAAAGCTCGATCCAGCTGTGGTCCTAATGGGAAAGTAGGAGGCAGAGATGGGAAAAGTCCCAGAAGCTAGCCTGGACTATGCAGTAATGAACAATAAAAGACTCGGGAGGACAAGGACCAACAGGACACCAGAGGTTGTCTTATGACGTGCACCATGGTACGCAAGTACTCACACACACAAACATACAACTCATAAACACCAAATGAATGCATGCATGCATGACCGAATGAGGGAAGAGTGTGAGGGGGAAAAATCATAATCCCAACTCATAAATGAGAAAAGCAGCTGGCTCCAAGGTCACAACCCTGGCAGGGTTCAAATCAGGGCAGATTTGGCAGATGGTAAAGTGAGATATCACAGGGTGTGGCACCAGGTAAGTGTGCTTAGTCAGGTTCAATGCCTTCATGCCTAGAGGCCAGACTCAGGGTTAGCCAAGAAGGCCTCAAATGATTCCTATGATGCCCAAGGGGGTTATCTAGAAAATATAAGAACAACTATGTAGCTGATGGCAGTTAACCTCCCTCATCAGCTTCAAGAGTAAGAGCCCCAAACTACCACCTCACAGGTTCGATAGCACAGTCAACCGTAACAGGGTATAGCATAGAAAGCAAACCTTGGTTCAAATGCCAGCCCTGTCTCAATCTGTTTTGGTGTGAAGCCCAGGTGCAATCTCACTTCTTTTGTTGTGTGTGTGGTGCTGAGGATCAAACCCCGGGCCTCGAGCACTCTACCGCTGATCTACACCCCTAGCCTTCTGCGTGAATTACAGAGGCAAAGAATGTAAGCACATTTTGATTGTTTAGTATAAAACACAAAACACTAATACTATGGGCCCCAGAGAGTTAGGACCTCTTTGATTTTTTTTTTTTCCCAGAACAGGGGCCTAAACCCAGGGCCTCATGCTTGCTAGGCAAGCCTCTACCACTGAGCTAAATAAACCCCAACCTTAAGACCTCTTTGTGTTCCCCAATGCCTCTGTCCATTCTGTGAGGGAGAACAGAGTGTTTTAAGGTTGCTAAGAGGCTGAAACAATGGGCCCAGAGAGGACTGGGAGCTATGACTATTGCTAAGCTATTCATTGCTGTTACCAAGGTGTGGCTGTGTTGATGGCCCCACCTGTGGCCTGATTGTGGCCAAAGCTTTGTAAGAGAAATGCAAGTAGTCAGTGAAGTAGGGGCCTCCACGGGCCTCTGGAGTGCCTCCTGGTGTCTCTTTGGTCCTGTGATATGGGATTCTGCACATGGCTGAGCCCGAAACACAGAGGTGAGGGACTGATTAAATCCAGAGCTCAGGTTTTCCTCCTTCCTTGTCCACAGGTGCACAAGTGTTGACACGGAGGATGCCGTCTGGTACACCAGGTCCTTCCCTGCCGTTCTCCTTTCTTCCATCCAGTGACCTGGATGCATTACTGCTATGTTTATTATTGCCAGTGTCCAGCACAGAGATCACCCCTGTGTTGTTAAATGAATGAGTAGATGTGACAGGGGTCTGGTTAGTGACCAGGTGTCTACAGGGACTGGGAAGATAGGAAAGGATGAGTTACAATGGAGCAGGGAGGGGACAGGAGAACAACGGGTGCAGCGGAGGCAGGAGAGTCCTGGAAACAGGCTTCTGGCCAGAGAACCCGTTAAGGCAGAGGACCTTGACAGCTCTGGCCAGCCCCCAGCTGATCTACCGTCTCAGCTGCACCTGGGAACCTAGAGAAGTTCCCGTAGGCTACTACAACCTCTGACCTCACCCAGAATCTGTTGCATCCTCTTTACAAGAAAGCACAAAGGGCCCTACAGGTGGGGCAGAGGCAGGAACCACAGGACATCTCCTCAGGCCTACTTGGAGGTCCCTGGGGATTCTGGTTACCCTGACCTCTTTCCACTTGTGTCTGTCATGCCTTGCTAACGACCCATCTAAGAGTGCCAATCCAGCACTTCTGAAGTCCCCATCTGCCCTATGGCAGGTAGCACCAATCATTCTTGCACTGTCCTGCCAAGCCCTGGGAAGCCTAGATGCTTCGACTGCTGGCTGCTAATAGACTGGGGGTCATCTCTGAGGGCTAGGAGATTCACAGATCAGAACTGGAATACTAAGGACAACTCCAACAACAAGTAAGTGGTGCTAGCAGTGGGGGTGGCTTCAGGATTTGGGCTTAATCCCAAGCACGAGGGCAGTCAGGAAAGGATTTGATTTCATTCCTTCAGATGCCCAAGCCCTGGCCAGAGCCCCAGGGCACAGGAGTGAAGGCCACTGCTGCCTAGCCCCTACCAACAAAGCCTTCCTTTATTAAATAAAGATTGTGTTACATTCCACTTGAAGGAAATGGGGCGTGGTGAGGGACACGTCCAGGTTGGATACCCCAAGCCCAGTTCCCAGGGGGCTATGATGGGTAAAACAGGGTCCGGATCCTATGTAGCTTGCCCAATCCATCCAGTCCCACATTCGGGGCCCCTGCCCACAACTACATCCTGAGGCTCCCCTGGTGGCACACTTTGGGAAGAAAGGGCACAGGCCTTTGGCAATTTTAGGACCAGGACCTCCTGGAGATGGGGTTGAAGTAGGGAGGGAGGAGAAAGAGAGGCCTCTATGCAGAGGAATGGAGGGGCTGGAGGGGGGGTTGGACTCATTTTCAGAGCACTCTGGGGGCAGTTATCCCTCCACCGTGTTTAGATTGGAGACACTTGCCCCACCACTGGGGCAGTCTAATGAGGTCACCTGGGAACAGGGTGAGAGATGACCACAAGGGGGTGCTGGTGACCCAGGGCTTAGAGGCTGTAACGGAGCATACTCTGGAAATCCAGTCACCCTAGAACAATCCCTTTCTGAAGACAGCAACAGAACATTGGTAAGCAGCAGGAAATTGTAGAGGGGGTACTGGCTGCTCAAGGGTACCCTCCCTAGGGCTGAGCCTCTCCCCGACATGGCTCCCAGCTCCTTGGTCTTTGGTGCTTTCTTGAAATTCTCTTGGTGGCAACAGAGCCCAGTGGGCAAGAGGTTCATCTCATGAAGTCCAGGGCAGGCTGTCCTTCCGTCTGTCCCAGGAGGAATGGGTGGGACTGGCTTAGTTCTGTCTCAACAGCCTGGCTGTTTATCTGTCCTTTCAGCTTCTGGCTCAAGCGGGCTCCGGGATTTCTTGTCTGTCTGCACCAAGACAACCATTTGCGCTAGCTCAGAGCCTAATTCAGGCCTGGGGCCGTGCCCTAGGCCTCCTGAGGGAAGAAGCCAAGCTTGGCTAGTGACATCCCCTTCCGAAGCCTCATGATCTCCCAGAACATCGGCTCAGCTGCAGACAGAGAGAGAGTTCATGGTCACTTCAGGCTTCCCTGCCTTAGGGCAGGGCAGTGGTGGAGCACCCTTTCTGCTTGGCCAGACATACACCCTCTGCCCCACAGTTGTCCTCATCGTGGGCTTAGAAGTACACTTCTATATTTGCAAATATGTCCCCACCTTGACCCAGAGATATGAGCAGAGCCCAGGGCATCCCTGTATCTGGAGAAGGAAGAACCCAGGAGGCAGGGAACCCACGTTTTGGTGGCCATAAAGAAGAAAGAGTCACAGGAGAGACTCATCATAAAGAACCTTGAATGTCAAAGCCAGTAACAGGAATGCTGTTTCTGCTGGCCCTAAGGATCTCTAGGCAGCATGACCCAGATATGTGGAAGTTGTCAGATTTGCTGCCCCAGTGAAGCAGAACCCATCACCAAGGAGGATCGGGGACACTTCCTTTTGCTGGCCTTCTACGGAAGGAACTGTAGGGTCCTGCCTCTGCTGCTGTCAGACAGCTAGTCCTGCAAGGCACTTAACCAGCCCCATTCGGCCCTATTGCCCTCCCGTAGGAACTATTCCAGAAAAGAACACTAGGGGGCACTCACCATCCTGCCGAACCAAGCCTTGCTGGATGTAGCGAATGTAGGTGAAGAAGTTGCATACTGCAGTGATCTGTGGGCAGAATGGAGAGGGTGTGACCCACCAGATTCCCCATACCCTAGGGTCCCCTCCAAAAGCCAGTGGAGACCCTACCTTGGAACAGTAAGTCCCAGGTACCTGGAAGAGCTAGGGGGTGCTCTCTGAATCTGTTAGAGCTCGGCTTCCAAGGTTTAATTAACAGTCACAAGACTCCCACAGCTCCTAAGAATAACTGCTGTAACTGTCTGTAAGCAATGCAGCACGCGAGACACACTCACCATGCACATTTTGCCAGTGATAAAGACTGTGTGGAGTTAGGAAGTGGTCAAACTGACAGAGGAAATCAGGCAGCCTGTGTCAGCATCCAAGCTTAGTCCCCTGTAGACCTGCTCCTTTTGAGCAAGGAAGTCTGTGCCCACCAGACATAAACTAGGTACTGCGTGTAATTCCATGAAAGCCAACTGGAGTTGCTTTTCCAGGCTGCCTTGTCCCTAAGCTGAGAGCCCAGTATGACTAGAGGCTTGTTCACTGCCAAGCTCTGGTGACCCTTCATTGGCACAGGCGCAGCCCCAAAGACTCTCATAGAGAAGAGGGGCTCTGTTGTTAGCCCAGAGGCCATCCCCAGGCCTGGTCCCATCTCACTGCTTCTGAGGGTGTAGGTGACGTTGAATCCATGGTGCCCCGTTTTGTGGCAGGAACACAAGGCCAGCTCTTTGGCTAGGATGGAGGGAGCTCCGAGCTCAGGACTCCCTCTGAATCAAGCCAAAGCCAAGCCCTGTCTTGGTTGGCCTCCTTTCCCTGCCTCGTCCTGCTTCCCTCACCCCATTGTAAAGTTGCAGAAATGCCCGTGCAGTCTCTGCATCTAGAAAACCAGCCAAGGAACAGGCAGCTGGGCCTACAAGAGTCCTTCCCCAGGATTCTGGAACTGGGAAGCTCTACATGTAAGGCACCCAGAGGCTGGCAAATGAGAGAGACTGTAGGTAAGGTTGGCACTCTCGCTAGGCCTCCAAACCCATAGAAACTGCCAAGAGGCCAGAGAGGGTACAGGAAACTGGAGTTGGGGGAGGCTGCCAAAGGCAGGATGGTGTGAGAAAGCATAGGAGCAGCCAGGTGTGGCTGAGCCTGGTGCTGGGAAGGGGAAACAAGGCTGGGGGAGGGGAGATGGCACAACTCTGATGCCAGGTGAGTAGCTGGCAGGAGATAACCACAAGAGGCTCCTGAGCACAGAGTGGCAGAGTGGTAGAATTTCTCCCCAGGCCTGTGCTCTTGGTCAACACCTCATCTCTCAGTCTGTCTGAACAAGAATCACATAGCAAACCATTAGACCCTCCTCAGCTCGGGTCTCTTCTACTACACAGCTTTGCCAGGCAGCACCTGACACCAAGATCACAATAAAAGAAAGTGCTGCATATAGTATTGCAAGACACAAGGTTCTGTTGACCTGTGGGTTGGGCTAGGAAGAGATAAAGGGGACTTGAGGTCACAGAACAGGCTCTGGGCACCCCGCAGATACAAAGTAGGAGCTACCTACAGTTCAGTCCAAAGACTCCATGTCTAGACTCTGTGGCCCCGGAGTACTCCTCACCCTGTTTTTAAAGGCCATGTGGTAGAAGTTGAGGGTGTCCCTGGATTACAAGGACTTTCAGGGACACATAGAACTGAATCCTACCGACAACGGCAGACACTTGGAAAGGAACCTACGTGAGCTGAGCTCTGACTGCAGGCTGCAACCTGGGCTGGGGTTGCCTGGTGCATCAGTGTCCAGTCTCCTGGCCCAGGAGAAAGGTGAGAGAATAAGAATGTTTAACAGCCAGACGTGGTGGCTCACACCTTTCATCCTAGCACTCAGGAGAGGCAGGCATATTTCTCTAAGTTCAAGGTCAGCCTGGTCTATATAGTAAGTCCTACAACAGCCAGGGCTGCATAGAAAGACCCTGTCTCAAAACAAAACAAAACAAAACAAAAAAGAGTATATTACCTTTTGGATGGGGATATAGCCAACTGGTAGAGGGCTTACCTACCATGCCCAAAGCCCTGGGTTCAATCTCTAACATGGTAAAACCCAGGCATGATATAGAGTATGTCTATAATTGCAGCACTTGGGAAGTGGAGGCAGGAGGATCAAAGTTCACGGTTATGTTTAGTTGCAGAGCAACTGGGCTGTGAGAGGTTGTTATCTCAAACCCCTATATTTAGGGTCATTTGTCACACAGCAATAGGAAATCAAGACATTTGCCCTGGCTATGGTCAGGGTCAGTCTCTGCACCTCTGAGGATAGTAGTTCAGGCTGTGCTTCCAGGCCAGCGGTCCAGAGTTCTAGCCCTTGTGGTCCCAAACAAGCCAAGTGACACTTGTGAAGGATGACTCACCCTGGCTCGGGATGACGGTGAGATGTAATAATGACTCTCAGAGTCTCCGAGGCGGATTCGGTGGTGGCAGGTACGGGCCAGTCCGCTCAGGGCACACGTGCTGAGGAGAGCAGAGGAAGTGTAAGGTGCCGAATGAGGCCCACAGAGGCAGGGGACATGTGCTAGCTAGAGGATGCACATGGAGTTAGCACAGGAAGCAGATGGGAAGTAGGGCCTGTCCTCCCCTTCCCTCTCCTCCCAGCTTCCAAAGGAGCCTGGGGCCAAACAAATTTGTGGGATGGGGCAAGAGTCCTCAGGAAAGACCTTGAACACAGCTGGATCCATGCCTACTCCCCCACACCCCTACCACCCACCCATGTTCCTTTCCCCCACAGGCAGAGGAGCTTGGTCAATCTCATATCATATCAAGTATAACAGAGCCTCCCTCTCTGCAGCCTCTAGAATTCCCCCCCTCATTCCTGGGGACCTTATGCATAATTAATTCTTTCCCTAACTGAATTCTGCTCTGACTGCCTCCTATATCCACAACTAATCCTGTGTCGTCCCCTGCCCACCAGGCCTCACTAAGAAACCCCTCCCATGCCACCTCTCTCCTCAGCCAGGTCTGAGAAACTGACTTAGCACCTTCAGCTACCCACATACTAAGTTTCTGTGGTCCTGAGCGCCCATTGTCCAGCCTCCCACTCGCAAATCTCACTCCTCCACTGGTCCCTGCCTTCATGATGAAGTCTAGAGCATCACCTTCTGGGCTCCTTCCCCCACATCTGGGCTCCTTCCCCCACATCTGGGTTCCTTCCCCCATATCTGGGCTCCTTCCCCCACATCTGGGATCCTTCCCCCACATCTGCACCTGGTTACCATGTCTCCAGCCTACACCATTCCTTCTGCTTGAATTCCCTCAGCTTCTTCCAACCATGCTCTTACTTTCTTTACCTTTCTTTTCTATGTTACAGCCAGGAGCGTCTCCAAAGGCCATGTCTAACTCATCTTTCCCCGTAGCTTCCCTATTGTCCAGGAAATACAGAATCCCAAGAAAAGGACACTTGATTGTGTTTGTTGCCTTTTCCTCACTGCAAGGCTGAACCTTCAGTGAAAGGTCACCAGAGAACTTTCTTTTAAGGTAACACATGCTGATGACCCCTAAAATGCCCACCTAGTGAACTGGTACCCTAAAGGGCAGGGGCCCTTTAAACTCTGGCCTCAAACAGCCCCTAGAGACTCAACCCCAGCTCCCCGATCTGCAGCGAGGTCTTGACACTGAGATGTTTACACTCCGTTTTCCCTGGCCTGCATTCATTCTGTTCCCTCTGCTTGTCAAACTGGCTCAGATGTGCCCTCTGTGTGGCCAGGCTTCCTTTGTGGGACCAGTCCCCCCAGGCCAGCTCTGGAATGCCAAGGGCGGGGAACATGCCTGACCCTCAGTCTTCCTTGACTGCACACTTCCTTTGCTACCCTGCTCAGTGCTGGCTGAGCAGGTAAACTGCCAGGGCCGTGAGTAATTTATTGGCAAGAGATAGAGCCAGCCGCTAGCAGTCACTTATACGCCAAATCAGAGTCCAGTATCTCTGTGGGACAGAAGAGGAGGGAGAGGGAGCATGGACGACGCCAGCCAGAAGAGACACCCCAGTTGGCAGCAGGAATCTTTGTCAGAGATACTTCCTGGTCTTAAATGGGGACAGTGATGACTGTTCCTCTCTTGTTTACTGCTTTCACTTTTTTTAAAGCAAGGTTTTGTGTAGCCCAGGCTTGTCCTGAACTTGCTATATATAGCCAAGAATGACCTTCAACTTTTGATCTTCCTGCCTCTACCTCCCAAGTGCTGGAATCACAGATGTATGCCACTACGCTTGGTTTTACAAAGTGCTGGGGTGGATTCCATGACTTTGTACATGCTAGTCAAGGACTTATTCATCTCTTAAGAGTCCCTAGGCTAGGTCATAAACCACAGGAGACAGTCACCCTGAATGTTATTGTCCCCACCCACCCTGAGGCTCTATATCCTATCCTAGACTCAGGATCCTGTCCTAGTGCCCTAGGGTGCTGCCCGAGGCTCCATTTTGGACTTTCCCACCAAAGCAGGAGGGGCCCAGGGCACTAAGCTTACTTGGTGGTGTTCCATTCAACAGTGGGCACCTTCGCAGCGGGCAGAGTCTGTGAAGCCACTGGCTCGATGGTGAGTGTGTTGTCCTCCACAGCAACCCGCACCATAGCTGAGAGCTGCAGCAGAGCAGGGCAGAGCTGTGAGATGCTGGGTGACTGGGAATTAATGACGGGGTCCCCACCTGGCCACACCTTTGGACCCTTCAGCCCACCTCACCTCCTGCACTGTGAAGTCGAGGCAGGGGCCCACATCCTCCCGGTATACCCTTTCCAGGAAGGGGCAGTCCTTATCCAGGGTAGGTGATGCCCTCCAAGCCTGGAACTCTGAAAATAGGGTCGTATCTACCTGCAGAGGAGGGGAGTCAAGTGGGGGGCAGTCAGGGATGAGAGTGAGCACCTCCGAGAAGGCAAGTGGAGGGGCGAGGAGGGAGATGCAGGAGGGCTCAGGGGACCATCAGGCCTGTCCTCGGCAGCCATGCAGGGGAGCAGAGTCCAGGGGAAGAAGAGGTCCTGTCTGCCCTTTGCACCAAAGAATTTAGAACAGCACAGTTTGTGTCTGGGTGTATATTAAGTTTCTTGGCACTGTAAAATGACAGACTTGGATCCAGGGCCTTGGCCTGAGTGCTGCTACTGACTCCGTTTGGAAGAAAATACCAAGAGCAAGCCCGTAAGAACCTGTGGGTCCCCACAGGAACCCATGGGTCTCTGGACATCTGGAACGTGCATATAGGTACATGCACATAGGAGAAGACATTTCACAGGTTTCCCTGCTGCCCACTAGAGGAGGCAAAGATGGCCTGCCCTGGGCTGCATGCACAATCAGTGAATCCCACAGGGGAGAGGTGAGGTGGCCCCTAAAGGAGCCATTACCTGTCGGGAAAAGGAGAGAGAGGAAGCAGAGTTGGGGGCCGTGGGTGGCTCCCCAGATGGGAGCTGCCAGGTTGGCTCGTAGGTGAGGTGGATGGCCTTGCTGGGGATCACGCACAGCAGCAGAGAGAGTAGAGGGGGCAGCCCAGGCTGGGCCCGGGGATGGGTGGACAGATGGACAGACAGACAGACATAGAGACAGGAGGAAGGAGGAGATGTCAGTGTCCAATGAGAAGTCAGGCTCTGAAGGGGACTGAGAGGGCTTTGCTTGCACTTCCCTATAAGCTCAGGAGAGTTCTGAGCTAGGAGAGGCTTCAGCAAGAGCCCCAGGAAGCTGGATCTCACCTCTCGTCTATCCAGTGCTCACCAGATACAGCCTGAACTGGTCTTCTCATGTTCCCACAGTTCCTCCCCCCTGAGGGGGACGGCGGGAATGTGGCCTGTGAAGTATTGGAAGTGCTAACAACTACCCAAGGACTTGTGGTCATGCCTGGACCAAGCTTCTCTCCCCCTTTTCCCTGATGAGTCAGGAGAGAAATCTTTTCTAAGGTCATACTTGCCTCAGCACAGTGCTGAGGACCCTCGAGCACGTAAGTACAGGGTAGACTTAGCCATCAAGACTGTAGCCACAAAACACCAGGTAGTCCCTTCTAGATGTCCAGTGGCACATGTCTGTCACTCTTAACATAGGAAGTGTATCTCTGAAGTGGTCTCCTGAGAGAGGACCTTCAGGTTCTAAGACTGCTCAAGGTCAGAGATTACCACCTCTTGCTTGGAATCGAGGAGTCTGCCCCCCCCCCTTCACAGTTCAAGGGACCCTGAAGCCCAGAGAGGGAAGAGACAGGTGGTAGGTCCCACAGGAGGGGTCAAGCTGGCTCTTCAGAATGCTCACTTGGCTGGTTAAGCAGGATCACCCCTCCCTGTTAGTGAGCCCCCTATAGCCTGTGCCTCACCTCCTTGCCTTCTTTGTCTGGGGTAGGAATATGCCCTGCAGTGGGGCACACAACTGGGCAGAGGGAACTGCTGGTACTCTTATGGCGTGAATGGCCCTTTCGGGGTCCAGCCTTGGTGGGGCTCAGCAGCTGTGGGTGGAGCTCACGGTTGGGAGAGGCAGGCGTGGATGTGATGACCAGTGTCTTCAAGGCTGTCACCTCTGCCTGCAACATATCAATCTGGCCCAGACAAGATGACCATCAACCCCAATGCAGGATTCATATCACCATGGCTACCACGGCCTGGCAGCCAAGCAGCCCCAGCAGTAACTAGCCTTAGAACAACCTCTAAGTCATCCATTCTACAGAGAGGGGAACCAAGGCTGAGAGGAGACATGGCCTGCCTCTGGTCACATCAGGAGACTCTGCTGGAGGCCTTCTCTGGGAACTTTTCTATTGTGTATTCAGAGATCTCCAGAAGCCAAGAACAGCTCAAGCTTCACATTTACTGATTGGCAAGCGCTCTGAGAAAGGAAGTTGTTTGCCTGTGTTCTACAGCCATGGCCCACATTTCTGAAAGTAAACCTGAAATAACCATTGGGTCCTCCTGGACTACAGCAGACCAAAACAAATCTCCATGGTGGAACAGGAACACCAATGGAGTCTGGAGGTCCTGGGCTACTTAAATTCAGACCCACTCTGCCTGTCCCAGACCTAGTTCTCTTGTTCCTGACGCCGAGTAGATCTGTGAGGAACCTGTTGCATGCCCTTGCTGGTTGAGGCCAGTACACCCCATCAAGGGCTGGCCTAGGCACACAGGGATGGGTCTCACCTTGCCCCAAGCCTCCTTCAACTGCTTTTCTGATGCAGCCTGCTTCATGTTGGCTTCCCGAACCATTTTGTGAGCTTCCTAGAAGAGGGGGCACCTCTGCATGAGTGGTCACAAGACACCGGACCCCTGGGCCACCCATTCTCAGGCTGCTCAACGTACCTCGAACAGGCTGGCTGTCAGTTCCTCCAGCTCCTGCTCCAGCTGTGCGCGCACCTTGCAAAGCCGTTCACACTCCTCGTCCTTCAGCTTCAGCTCCTGAGTGCAGGCAGGAGACTGTCAGCCTGCCTTAAGCAGGCGCCATCTCCCCAGCCTGGTATGAAGCTTGGGACCACCAGCTCACTTCACCGGTGTCTGACAATCGGTGCTACTTTAGCCCATGCACGAGGTTAAAACCCCAGCCCAGCAGCCTAGCAGAGCTAGAAGCAGTTTTCCAGATGAGTTAAGATATATGAAAACGTTGAAGACTTCTGAGACATCAGTGGTGGAGCGCATGCTTAGGACGCTTGGAGCCCTGGTTTAAACTAGCATCTTCCTTTGAGTCCCCAGGACTCCAGCACAGGCCTGGCATGTGATGACCCCTCTTCCCTTCCACAGCTATCTGGGTTCACTCAGTCTGGCTGCTCTTCCTCAGTCCCCAACCCTACCCTGGAGCACCCACCTTCTGGGCTTTGTACAGCTCCTCCTTCAGGAACTCTGAGCCCTTCTCTCGGATCTCCATGGAGGAGCTGCGCAGGCGTGACACATCCAGCGGAACAGCTGCTGAGTGTTCTTCACCCTGGGCCTCCTTCCGGGATGCAGAGTCTTCCACCAGGCTTCCTGGGGACTCCCTGTGACCTTTGCTGAGGCCAAGGTTTTTCCAGGGGACTGAGACAGCTGAGAGGCCCGTAGGGAGGCCCTCGTCTGGTTGGGGTGGGCTGCAAGGCAAACAAGGGCATCAGCACACACAGGCTGGAGACTCAAGACCTGCAGAGCTGAGCCCAGGGACCAAGCCTAGGCCATATACCTGGCACTTGAGCCTCAGTCTGTCCATCTGTAAAACAGAGTCACTACAAGCTGTAACCCAAATGTCACAAGGGCCGAGTGACCAAGCATGAACTCTCTTAGGGGCTAAGGCAGAATTACATTCACCTTTGTCATCCACCATCCCTAACCTAGGGCGCAGCGCAGTGCTTGGTATATAGAGGTGGCCAGCACTAAGTCCAAACACAATTCACATTTGTTGAGCAGACACATGAATATAAACGTATCAATGCTTAGAATGAGTCTCTACTCTTACACGGTAGGTGGGGACTATCCCAGTGATTTTCATTCCCAAGAATTGAAGGAGCTAGACAAAAAACCTGGATACGGAAGAGGCAGTTAAGTGGGATCCTTCCTCAACATAGTTAAAGCAAACCGAACTGTATCAATAACATGGCATCGTTAATGGCATTATCAATATGATAGACGTTCACAAAGGCGGACCAGAGAGGAAGCACCAGACCTCAGCAGGCAGCAAGATTCTACAAATAGCCCAGGCACACCAGACCTACTTCCTGCCACCCCTGGATTTTGTGAGGAGCAAAATGAAGCTTTCCTTGGCCTTCTGTGTGATTTCAGACAAACATCCCCTCTTCAGGAAGTCTCAGGACCCCCCCCCCCACACACACACCTGCTGAAGCTGAAGCCCGAGAGGCACTGGGGTGCTGCCCTTAACCAGCCCCCACCTCCAAGCTACAGTACCCCCTAGAAAGCAGACCCTGGAGAGGGAAGAGAGGAAGGTCTGGCCAGTGGCCATTGTGCCAAGACAGCACCTCTAGATTCTCTTGCTCAGCAAAATCAGGGGCTCCTGAGCCAGCAGCCTCAGCATGGTGGCTTGGCGGGTTTGGGGGAAGGGGAGCTGGACTGACTGACTGATAACAGTGGGAAGTGAGGGGGAGGGACTCAACCAAGCTTGCACTCGAAGAGCACAAGGCCAATGAAACTGGGGACTGTCCCCCTCTCCTGTCCTCGAGACCCTGAGAAGTTCTAAGAACCTCTGAGCCTCAGTTTCCCTCTGAGTGACACAAAGAAAGTTAGATCTTAGCCACCACAGCGGTGAGTCCACTGCCCAGGCCAGCCTTCTTTCTGCTCTGGAATGGGCCCAACATGTGGCCTGAGGCTCCTGAAATTGGGCCCTAATTGACAGGGACTGGGCCTCAGTGGATGTAAGATAAGGACAGAGATCCACCATGCCACCAGTGTGTGTGACAGACAGACTTTCTCAATACCATTGTTGGAGGGCAGGTCCTGATTACACAGGGTCCTTGAGGCCTGAGC